>NW_027523130.1:0-59123 GCF_052094955.1 Ictidomys tridecemlineatus
GATTTTGGAGATTGGGTTAAGAAAAACTGATAGAGAAAGCAGAGTTCGGAGACTGGGGAACAGACTCTCAGAGTGAGATGCAGAAGGACTTTTACAGAGAGCAGAGTTTGGAGACTATGTTGCAGAAGGACTGATACAGAAAGCAGAGGTTGAGGACTGGAGTGAATTAGGACCATTAAAGAGAATAGAGGTTGAAGACTGTGGTACAGAAGAACTCTTGTAGAGAACAGAGATTGGAGACTTCTGTGCAGAGGGACCATTGCAGAGAGTAGAGTTTGGAGACTGGGGTGCAGAATGCATGTTACAGAGAGAAGAGTTTGGAAACTGGGGTGCAGACGGATAATACAGAGAGAAGACTTTGGAAACTTGGGTGCCGAAGGACTGTGGCGGAGAGCAGAGTTTGGAGAAGTGGGTGCAGAAAGATCGTTGCAGAGAGAAGAGTGTGGAGACTGGGGTGCACAAAAACTGTTAAAGAGAGAAGAGGTTGGATCTGTTACACAGATCAGAGTTTGGAGTTTGGGGTGCAGAAGGACTATTGCAGAAAGCAGAGTTTGGAGACTGGTTTTCAGAAGGAACTTACACAGAGAAGGGGTTGGAGACTGAGGTGCAGAATGACTGTTACAGAGAGTAGATGTAGAAGACTGAGGTGCAGAAAGACCGTTGCAGAGAGCAGAGTTTGGAGACTGAGGTGCAGAAGGACTGTTTAAGAGAGCAGAGTTTGGAGACTTGGGTTTAGAAGGACTCTTGCATAGAGCAGAGGTTGGAGATTAAGGTCCAGACGGACTGTTGTAGAGAGCAAAATTTGCAGACTGAGGTGCAGAAGGACTGTTTAAGAAAGCAGAGTTTGGAGACGTGGGTGTAGAAAAACTCTTGGAGAGATCAGAGTTGGGAGATTAAGGTGCAGAAGGACTGTTGCATAGAGCAAAATTTCGAGACTGAACTGCAGAAAAACTGTTACAGAGATCAGAGTTTGGAGACTGGGGTGGAGAAAAACTGTTGCAGAGATCATATGTTGGAGACTGGGGTGCAGAAGGAATGTTGCAGAGAGTAGAGGTTGGAGATTGGAGTGTACAAGAACTATTGCATTGAGCAGAGTTTGGAGACTGGGGTGCAGAAGGATTGTTACAGAGTGCAGATGTAGGATACTGGGGTGCAGAAGCACTGATCCAGAGAGCAGAGGTTGGAGACTGGGGTGCAGAAGGCCTGTTTCAGAGAGCAGGTTTTGGAGACTGAGGTGCTGAAGGATCCTTACAGAGAGCAGAGTTTGGAGACTGAGTTGCAGAAGGACTTTTACAGAGAGAAGAGGTTGGAGACTGGGGTTCAGAAGGATTCTTACAGAGAGCAGACGATGGAGACTGGGGAGCAGAAGGAGTGTTACAGAGAGCAGACTTAGGAGATTGGGGTTCAGAAGAACTTTTACAGAGAGCAGAGTTTGAAAACTGGGGTGTAGAAGGCCTGTTAAAGAGAGCAGAGGTCGGAGACTGAGGTGCAGAAGGATCATTAGAGAGAGCAGAGTTTGGAGACTGCGGTACAGAAGGACTGTTACAGAGAGTAGAGCTTGCAGACTGGGGTGCAGAAGGAATGCCACAAAGAGCAGAGTTTGGAAACTGGGCTGCAAAAGGATCTTATAGAGACCAGCTGTTGAAGACTGGAGTGCAGAAGGACTGTTACAGAGAGCAGACGTTGGAGACTGGGGTGCAGAAGGATCTTTGCAGAGAGTAGAGGTTGGAGACTTGGGTGTAGAAGGACTGTTGCAGAGAGCAGATTTTTGAGAATGGGGGGTAGAAAGACTTTTGCAGAGAGCAGAGGTTGGAGACTGAGGTGTAGAAGGACTGTTACAGAGAGCAGAGGTTGGAGACTGGGGTAAAGAAGGACCATTACAGAGAGCAGAGTTTGGGGACTGCGGTATAGAAAGACTGTTACGAAGAGCAGATTTTGGAGACTAGGGTGCAGAAGGACTATTGCAGAGAAAAGGTTTTGGAGACTTGGGTGCAGAAGAAATTCTGCAGAGAGCAGAGGTTGGAGAATGAGGTGTAGAATGACTTTTACAGACAGCAGAGGTTGGAGACTGGGGTTCAGAAGGATCTTACAGAGAGCAGAGGTTGGAAACTGGGGTGCAATGGACTGTTGCAGAGAGCAGAGGTTGGAGACTGAGGTGCAGAGGGTCATTGTAGAGAGAAGAGGTTTGAGACTGGGGTGCAAGTGGCCTGTTACAGAGAGCAGAGTTTGGAGACTGAGGTGCAGAAGGATAATTCCAGACAGCAGAGTTTGGGGACTGACGTGCATAAGGATCCGTTGAGAGAGCAGAGGTTTCAGACTGTGGTGCAGAATGATCGTTACAGAGAGCGAAGGATGAAGAAGAAGGTGCAGAAGGACAGTTACAGAGAGGACAAATGAAGACTAAGGTGCAGAAGAAATGTTGTAGAGAGCAGAAGGTCGAGACTGTGGTGCAGAAAGCCTGTTGCAGAGAGCAGAGGTTGAAGACTGGGGTGCAGAAGAACTGATACAGAAAGCAAAGTTGGCGACTGGGGTGCATAAGGACCATTAAAGAGAACAAAGTTTAGAGACTGCTTTACAAAAGGACTGTAACTTAGAGCTGATATTGGAGACTGTGTGGCAGAAAGACTTATGCAGAGAACAGAGTTTGGAGACTGGGGTGCAGTAGGACCATTGCAAACAGCAGAGTTTGGAGACTGAGGTGCAGAAGAATTGTTAGAAAGCAGAGGTAGGATACTGGGGTGCAGAAGGAATGTTGCAGAGTTCAGAGTTTGGAGACTGGGGTGCAGAAAGACTGTTGCATAGAGCAGAGGTTAGAGATTGGGGTGCAGAAGGACGGTTACATAGAGCAGAGGTTGAAGCCTGGGGTGCAGAAGGTCTGATAGAAAGAGCAGAGGTTTGAGACTGAGGATCAGAAAGACTGTTACAGAGATCAGAGTGTGGAGACTGGGGTGTAGAAGGACTGTTGCAGAGAGCAGATGTTGGAGACTGAGGTTCAGAAGGATAGTTGCAGAGAGCAGAAGTTGGAGACTGCAGTATAGAACGACTGTTACATAGCGCAGAGGTTGGAGACATGGGTGAAGAAGGACTGATGTAAAGAACAGTGGTTTGAGACTGGAGTGCAGAAGCCCTGTTACAGAGTGCAGAGTTTGGAGAGTGAGGTGCAGAAGGCCTGTTAGAGCAATGTTTGGAGACTGGGGTGCAGAAGCACTGTTACAGATATCACAGTTTGGAGACAGGGTTGCAGAAGGATCTTACAGAGAGCATTTTGGAGACTGAGGTTCAGAAGGACTGTTACAGAGAGCAAAGTTTGAAAACTGGGGTGCAGAAAGATTGTTGTACAGAGCAGAGGTTTCAGACTGAGGATAGTTACAGAGAGCAGATGTTGGATCCTGGGGTGCAAAAGGAATGTTACAGAGAGGAAAGTTTTGAGACTGGGGTGCAGAAGGATCGTTGCAGAGAGCATAGGTTGGAGAATGAGGTGCAGAAGGATCGCTAATGAGAGCAGACTTTGGAGACTGGGGTGCAGCAGGACAGTTACAGAGAGCACAGGTTGGAGACTAGTGTGCAGAAGAAATGTAGCAGAGAGCAGAGGTTGGAGACTGGGGTGCAGAAGGACTTTTGCAGAGAGAAGTTGTTGGAAACTGGGATGCAGAAGGATCGTTGCAGAGAGCAGAGGTTGGAGACTGGGGTGTAGAAGGACTGTTGCTGAGAGCAGAGGTTAGAGACTGAGGTGCAGAAGGATCGTTGCAGAGAGAAGAGGTAGAAGACTGGGGTGCAGAAGGCCTGTTAAAGAGAGCAGAGTTTGGGAACTGGGGTGCAGAAGACCTGTTACACAGAGCAGAGGTTGGAGACTGGGGTGCAGAAGGATTGGTACAAATAGCACATTTTGGAGACTGGGGTGAAGAAGGATCGCTGCAGAGAGCAGAGGTTTCAGACTGAGGCTTAGAAGGACTGTTACAGAGAATAGTGGTTGGAATCTTTGGTAGAGAAGGACTGTTTCAGAAAGCAGAGGTTGGCAAATGAGGTGCAGAAGGACCATTATAGAGAGAAGAGGTTGAAGACTGCGGTAAAGAAGGACTGTTAGAGAGAGCAGAGTTTGGAGATTTTGGTGCAGAAGGCCCGTTGTAGAGAGTAGATTTTGGAGACTAGGGTGCAGAAAGTACTGTTACAGAGAGCAGACGTTGGAGGCTGAAGTGCAGAAGATTGTTAGAGAGAGCAGTAGTTGGAGACTGGGGTACAGAAGGACCATTAAGACAGCAAAGGATGGAGACTGAGGTGCAGAAGGACTTATACAGAGAGCAGAGTTTGGATACTGGGGTGCAGAAGGACTGTAACAGAGAGCAGAGGTTGGAGAAAGGGATGCAAAAGGATCTTACAGAGAGCAGAGTCTGGAGACTGGAGTGCAGAAGGACTGTTGCAGAGAGCAGAGGTTGGAGACTGAGGTGCAGAAGGATCGTTGCAGAGAGAAGAGGTTGAAGACTGGGGTGCAGAAGGACTGTTACAGAGAGCAGAGGTTGGAGACTGGGGTCAGAAAGACAGTTACAGAGAGCACAGTTTGGAGACTAGGGTGTACAAGAAATGTTGCAGTGAATAGAGATTGGAGATTGCGGTACAGAAGTAATGTTACAAAGAGCAGAGGGTGGAGACTGGGGTTAAGAAGGAATGTCACATAGAGCAGAGTATTGAAACTGGGGTGCCGAAGGATCTTACAGAGAGCAGAGGCTGAAGACGGGGGTCATAAGGACTGTTGCAGAGAACAGACGTTGGAGACTGGGGTGCAGAAGGATCACTACAGAGAGCAGAGTTTGGAGACCGGGGTGTAGTAGGATAGTTACAGAGAGAACAGGTTGCAGACTGGGGTGCAGAAGATATGTTGCAGAGAGCAGAGGTTGGAGATGGGGTTGCAGTAGGACTGTAGCAAAGAAAAGTAGTTGGAGACTGGTGTGTAGAAAGACTGTGGCAGAGAGCAGACGTTGGAGACTGAGATGCAGAAGGATCGTTGCCGAGAGCAGATTTTGGAGAGTGGTGTGTAGAAGGACATTTGCAGAGAGCAGAGGTTGGAGACTGGGGTGCAGAAAGACTGTTGCAGAGAGCAGAGTTTGGAGACTGAGGTGCAGAAGAAATGTTACAGAGAGTACAGATTTTAGACTTCGGAGCAGAATAACTGAAATGGAAAGAAAAGTTCGGAGACTGGGATGCAGAAGGACTGTTACAGAGAGAAGAGTTTGTAGCCTGGGTGCAGAAGGACTGCTGCAGAGAACAGAGGTTGGTAACTGGGGTGCTGAAGGGCCATTGCAGAAAGATGAGTTTTGAGACTGAGGTGCATAATGACTGTTACAGAGAGCAACATTTGGAGAACGGGGTGCAGAGAAATCTTACAGAGAGCAGAGGTTGAAGACTGGGGTGCAGAAGGATTTTTGCAGAGAGCAGAGGTTGGAAACTGAGGTGCAGAAGTATTGTTGCAGAGAGAAGAGGTTGGAGACTGGGGTGTAGAAGGATAGTTACAGATGGCACAGTTTGGAGACTGGGGTTTAGAAAAATTGTTGCAGAGAGCAGAGGTTTCAGACTCAGGCTTAGAATGACTGTTACAGAGAGCAGAGGTTGGAGTCTGACGTGCAGAAGGACTGTTTCGAAAAGCAGAGGTTGGCAATTGGGGTACAGAAGGACGGTTATAGAGAGAAGAGGTTGGAGACTGCGGTACAGAAGGACTGTTACTGAGAGTAGAGTTTGGAGACTGGGGTGCAGAAGGACTGTTACAGAGAGAAGACGTTGAAGACAGAGGTGCAGAAGGATTCTTAGAGAGAGCAGAGATTGGAGACTGGGGTGTAGAAGGACCAATACAGAGAGAAAAGTATGGAGACTGAGGTGCAGAACGACTTTTACAGAGAGCAGAGTTTGTAGACTGAGGTGCAGAAGGGTCTTTTCAGAGAGAAGAGTTCAGAGACTGGGGTGCAGAAGGACTGTTACAGAAAGCAGAGGTTGGCAATTGGGGAGCAGATGGACCGTTACAAAGAGAAGAGGTTGGAGACTGCGATATAAAAGTACTTTTACAGAGAGCAGAATTTGGAGAGTGGGTAGAAGAAGGATCGTTACAGAGAGCAGATGTTGGAGACTGGGGTGCAGAAGGACTGTTACAAAGAGAACAGGTTGGAGACTGGGGTGCAGAAGAAATGTTGCAGAGAGCAGAGTTTGGCGACTTGGGTGCAGAAGGACTAACACAGAGAGCAGAAGTTGGAGACTGGGGTTCAGAATGATTGTTGCAGAGACCAGAGGTTGGAAACAAAGGTGCAGAAAAATCGTTACACAGAGCAGAGTTTGGTTACTGGGTGTAAAAGGACTGTTGCAGAGAGCAGAGGTTTGAGACTGAGGTACAAAAGGACTGATACAGAGAGCAGATGTTGGAGACTGAGATGCAGAGGGATTGTTACAGAGAGCAGAGGTTGGAGACTGGGGTGCAGAAAAACTGTTGCAGAGAGCAGAGGTTGGAGACTGAGGTGAAGAAGGATCGTTATAGATAGAAAAGTTTGGAGACTGGGGTGCAGAAGGACTATTACAGAGAGCAGAGATTGGAGACTGGGGTGCAGAAGACCTGTTACAGAGAGCAGAGTTTGGAGACTGGATTGCAGAAGGACTGTTACAGATAGCACAATTTCGAGACTGGGTTGCAGAAGGATCTTAAAGAGAGCATTTTGGAGACTGAGTTTCAGAATGACTTTTACAGAGAGCAAAGTTTGGAAACTTGGCTGCAGAAGGATTTTTGCAGAGAGCACAGTTTTCAGAATGAGGTGCAGAAGGACTTTTTCAGAGAGCAGATGTTGAATTCTGGGGTGCAGAAAAACTCTTACAGAGAGCAGAGTTTGGAGACTGGGGTGCAGAAGGATCGTTGCAGAGAGCACAGGTTGGAGATTGGGGTGCAGAAAGACTGGTTCAGAGAGCAGCTGTTGAGACTGGGGTGCAGAAGGCCTGTTACAGAGAGCAGAGTTTGGATACTGGGGTGTAGAAGGACTGTTACAGAGAGCAGCGTTTGGAAAATGGGTTTCAGAAGGATCTTATGGGGAGCAGAGTTTGGAGACTGAATTGTAGAAAGACATTTACAGAGAGTAGAGTGTGGAGCCTGGGGTGCAGAAGGAGTGTTACAGAGAGTAGAGTTTGGAGATTGGGGTGCAAAAGAACTGTTACTAAGAGTTGAGTTTGGAGACTGGGGTGCAGAATGACTGTTTCAGAGAGCAGAGTTTGGAAACTGTGGTGTAGAAGGACCGTTGCAGAGAGCAGAGTTTGGAGACTAGGGAGTAGAAGGATCGTTGCAGAGAGCAGATGTTGGAGACTGGGGTGCAGAAAGACTATTAAAGAGAGAAGAGGTTGGAGATTGAGGTGCAGAAAGATCATTTCTGAGAGCAGATGTTTGAGACTGGGATGCAGAAAGACTGTTACAGATTGCAGAACTTGGAGACTGAAGTGCAGAAGGTCTTTTACAGAGAGGAGAATTTGGAGACTGGGGTGTAAAAGGATTCTTACAGAGAGCAGAAGTAGGAGACTGGGGGGTAGAAGGACTGTTGCTGAGAGCAGAGGTTGGAGACTGAGGTGTAGAAGGATCATTGCAGAGAGAAGAGGTTGGAGACTGGGGTGCAGAAGGCCTTTTAAAGAGAGCAGAGTTTGGCGACTGGGGTGCAGAAGACCTGTTATACAGAGCAGAGGTTGGAGACTGGGGTGCAGAAGGATTGGTACAGATAGCACATTTTGGAGACTGGGGTGCAGAAGGATCGCTGCAGAGAGCAGAGGTTTCAGACTTAGGCTTAGACGGACTGTTACAGAGAATAGAGGTTGGAATCTTAGGTGCAGAAGGACCGTTACAGAAAGCAGAGGTTGGCAATTGGGGTGCAGAAAGACCATTATAGAGAGGACAGGTTGGAGACTGCGGTAAAGAAGGACTGTTAGAGAGAGCAGAGTTTGGAGACTTTGGTGCAGAAGGACCAATGTAGAGAGCAGATATTGGAGACTGGGGTGCAGAAGGATTCTTACAGAGAGCAGAGGATGGAGACTCGGGTGCATAAGGAGTGTTACATAGAGCAGAGTTTGGAGATTTTGGTTCATAATAACTGTTAAAGAGAGCAGAGTTTTCAGACTGTTGTTCAGAAGGATTGTTACAGAGTGCAGAGGTTTGATTCGGGTGCAGAAGGACTGTTACAGAGAGTATAGCTTTGAGACTGGTAATCACAACGCCTGTTACAGAGAGCATTGGTTGAAGACTGAGGTTCAGAAAGATCCTTACAGAGAGCAGAGGTTGGATACTGAGGTGCAGAAGGACTGTTAAAGAGAGCAGAGTTTGATGCTTGGCGTGCAGAAGTATTTTTGCAGAGACCAGAGGTTGGAGACTAAGGTGCAGAAACACTTACAGAGAGCAGAAGTTGGAGACTGGGGTGCAGAAAAACAGTTACAGAGAGCACAGGATGGAAACTGGGGTGCAGAAGAAATGTTGCAGAGAGCATAGATTTGATACTGGGGTGCAGAAGCACTGTTGCAGAGAGCAGAGGTTTGAGACTGAGGTGAAGATGGACTGTTACAGAGAGCAGATTTTGGATACTAGGTTTCAGAACGACTGATACACAAAGAAGAGTTTGGAGACTGCGGTATAGAAAAACTGTTACAGAGAGCAGAGGTTGGAAACTGGGGTGCAGAAGAACTGTTGCAGAGAACAGAGTTTGGAAACTGGGGTGCAGAAGGTTTGTTAAAGAGAGCAGAGGTTGGATACTGGGGTGCAGACAGACTGTTACAGAGAGCAGAATTTGGAGACTGGGGTGCAGAAGGATCTTAGAGTGAGCAGACGTTGGAGACTGATGGCAGAAGGACTGTTGCAGATAGCAGAGGTTGGAGACTGAGGTGCAGAATTGTCGTTTCAGATAGAAGAGGTTGGAGACTGGGGTGAAGAAGGAGTGATACGGAAAGCAGAGGTTGTAGAATAGGGTGCAGAAAGACCATTACAGAGTGCAGAATTTGGAGACTGTGGTACAGAAGGACTGTTACAGAGAGTAGAGATTGGAAATTGGGGAGCAGAAGGACTGTTTCAGATAACAGAGTTTGGAGACTGAGTTGCAGCAGGACCGTTGAAGAATGCAGAGGTTGGTGACTGGGTTGGAGAAGTAAAGTTACAGAGAGCAGAGTTTGGAAACTGAGGTGCAGAAGGACCTTACAAAGAACAGATTTTGCAGACTGGGGTGCAGAAGGAGTGTTAAGGAGAGGAGACGTTGGAGACTGGTGTGCAGAAGGATCCTTGCAGAGAGCAGAGGTTGGAAACTGGGGTGCAGAAGGACGGTTGCAGAGAGAAAAGTTTGGAGACTGAGATGCAGAAAAACTTTTACAGAGAGCAGAGGTTGGAGAGTGAGTTGCAGAAAGATCATTGAAGGGAGCAGAAGTTGGAGACTGAGTTGCAGAAGAATCGTTGCAGAGAGCAGAGGTAGAGACTTGGCTGAAAAAGGGTCGTTACAGAGAGCAGATGTGAGAGACTTGGGTGCAGAAGGACTGTTACAGAGAGAACAGGTTGGATACTAGGGTGCAGAAGGAATGTTTCAGAAAGCAGAGGTTGGAGACTGAGGTTCAGAAGACTGTTGCAGAGAGCAGAGTTTGGAGACTGAGATGCAGAAGGACTGTTACACAGAGAAGACGTTGGAGACTGGGGTGAAGAATTATGGTACAGAAAGCTTAGGTGGGAGACTGGGGTGCAGAATGACCGTTACAGAGAGCAGAGGTTGGAGACTGGGGTGCAAAAGAACTGTTTCAGAGATCAGAGTTTGGAGAATGGGGTGCAAAGACCTGCTACAGAGAGCAGAGTTTGGAGACGGATTGCAGAAGGACTGTTATAGAGAGCAGAGTTTTGATGCTGGGTTGCAGAAGGACTGTTACAGAGAGCAGTGTTTTGAGGCTTGGTTGCAGAAGGATCTTACAGAGAGCAGAGGTTGGTGACTGAGGTGCAGGACGACAGTTACAGAGAGCAGTGTTTTGAGGCTTGGTTGCAGAAGGATCTTACAGAGAGCAGAGGTTGGTGACTGAGGTGCAGGACTACAGTTACGGAGAGCAGTGTTTAGAGACTGGGGTGCAGAAGGATCGTGCAGAGAGCAGAGGTTTAAGACTGAGGTGCAGAAGTACTGTTACAGAGAGCAGAGGTTGGAGACTGAGGTGCAGAAGAATGGTTACAGAGAGCAGAGTTTGGTGACTGAGGTACAGAAGGATTGTTACAGAAAGCAGAGGTTAAAAATTGGGGTGCAGAGGGACCGTTACAGAGAGCACAGGTTGGAGACTGCAGTAAACAAAGGCTGTAACAGAGAGCACAGGTTGGAGAATATGGTGCAGAAGGACTGTTACAAAGAGCAGAGGTTGGAGACTTGGGTGCAGAAGGACTGTTACATAGAGTAGAGGTTGAAGACTGGGGTGTAGAAGGACTGTTGCAGAGAGCAGAGGTTGGAGACTTGGGTGCAGAAGGACTGTTGCAGAGAGCAGAATTTGGAGACGGAGGTGCAGAAAGAATTTTAAAGTGAGAAGAGTTTAAAGACTAGGTGCAGAAGGACTGTTGCAGGGAGCAGGTGTTGAAGACATGGGTGCAGAAGGACTTTTTAAGAGAGTAGAATTTGGAGACTGCGGTGCAGAAAAACTGTTGCAGATAGCAGAGGTTGGAGACTGGGATGCAGAAGGACTGATACAGAAATCAGAGGTTGGAAACTGAGGTGCAGAAGGTCCATTACAAAGAGCAGAGTTTGGAGACTGCAATACAGGAGGACGTTTACAGAGAGCAAAGGTTGGAGACTGGAGTAGAGAAGAACTGTTTCAGAGTGCAGATGTTGGAGACTGGTGTGCAGAAGAACTGTTGCAGAGAGCAGTGGTAGGAGACTGAGATGCAGAAAGAATGTTAAAAAGAGCAGAGTTTGGAGACTGGGGTGAAGAAGGATTGATACAGATAGCAGAGTTTGGAGACTAGTGTGCAGAAGGCCTGTTACAGAGAGCAGAGGTTGAAGACTGGGTACAGAAGGGCTGTTACAAAGAGCAAAGTTTGGAGACTGGGTTGCAGAAGAATATGACGTAGAGCAGAGTTTGGAGACTACGGTGCAGAAGGATTGTTACAGAGAGCAGAGGATGACGACTGGGGTGCAGTAGGATTATTGCAGAGAGCAGAGGTTGGAGACTTTTGTGCATAAGGATCATTGCAGAGAGCAGAGGTTGGAGACTTGGGTGCAGAAGGACAGTTGTAGAGAGCAGATGTTGGAGACTGGGATGCAGAAGGATCGTTGCAGAGATCAGAGATTGGAAACTGGGTTGAAGAAGGACTGTTACACAGAGCAGAGGTTGAAGACTGGAGTGTAGATAGACTGTTGCAGAGTGCACAGTTTGGAAACTGGGGTGCAAAAGAACTGTTATAGAGAGCAGATTTTGGAGACTGACATGCAGAAGGACTGTTACAGAGAGCAGAATTTGGAGACTAGAGTGCAGAAGGACTGATAGCAGAGGTTGGAGACTTAAGTCCAGAATGAACCTTACAGACAGCAGAGGTTGGACTGCAGTACATAAGGACTGTTACAAAGAGCAGAGGTTGGAGAACAGAGAACAGAAGGACTGTTGCAGAGAGCAGAGGTTGGAGAATGGGATGCAGAAGGACTGTTTCAGAGAGTAGATGTTAAAGACTGGGGTGCAGAAAAAGTGTTTCAGAGAGCAGATGTTGGAGACTTGGGTGCAGAAGGATTGTTGCAGGGAGCAGAGGTTGGAGACTGGGGTGAAGAAGAACTGTTACAGAGATCAGAGTTTTGAGATTAAGGTGCAGAAGAATCATACAGAGAGCAGAGTTTGGAGAGTCGGGTGCAGACGAACTGTTGCACAGAGCAGAGGTTGGAGACTGGGGTGCAAAGGGACTGTTACAGAGAGCAGAGTTTGGAGACTGGGTGGCAGAAGGATCTTACATAGAGCAGAGGTTGGAGACTGAGGTGCAGAAGAAATGTTACTGAGAGCAATGGTTGGAGACTGGGGTTCAGAAGGATTTTTGCAGAAAGCAGAGGTTGGAGACTGAGGTGCAGAAGGATTGTTACAGTGAGCAGAGGTTGGAGATTGGGGTGAAGAAGGACTGTTACGGAGATCAGAGTTTGGAGACTGGGGTGCAGAAGGATCTTTCAGAGAGCAGAGGATGGAGACTGCGGTACAGACGAAGTGTTACACATATCAGAGGGTTGAGACTGGGGTGCAGAAGGACTCTTACAGAGAGCAGAGTTTGGAGACTGGGTTGCAGAATGATCTTACATAAAGCAGAGTTTGGAGACTGAGGTGCAGAAGAAATGATACCCAGTGCAGAGTTTGTAGAGTGGGGTGCAGAAGGACTGTTGCCGAGAACAGAGTTTGGAGACTGTCGTGCAGAAAGACCGTTGCAGAGAGCAGAGGTTGGAGACGGGGTAGAGAAGAAATGTTACAGAGAGCAGAGATTGGAGACTGAGTTTCAGAAGGACTGTTACAGAGAGCAGAGGTTGGAGACTGGGTTCCAGCAGGATCTTACAGAGAGCAGAGGTTGGAGACTGAGGTGGAACAGGACTGTTACAGAAATCAGAGTTTAGAGACTGGGGTGCAGAAGGGTCGTTTTAGAGAATCGAGTTTTTAGACTGAGGTGCAGAAGGACTTTTAGAGATTACAGAGGTTGGAGACTGGGGTGCAGAAGCATCTTTGTAGAGAGCAGAGGTTTGAGACTGGGGTGCAGAAGGACTGTTACAGAGAACAGAATTTGGAGACTGCGGTGCAGAAGGCCTGTTACAGAGAGCAGAGTTTGGTGAAGGGATGCAGAAAGACTGTTACAGAGGGCAGAGTTTGGAGACTGGGTTTCAGAAGTATCATACAGAGAGCAGAGGTTGGAGACTGAGGTTCAGAAGGACTGTTAAAGAGAGTAGAGGTCGGAGACTTAGGTGCAGAAAGAACATTGCAGAGAGCAGAGGTGGAGACAGAGGTGCATAAGGATTGTTACAGAGAGCAGAGGTTAAAGACTGGGGTGTAGAAGGACTGTTGCAGATAGCAGAGTTTGGAGAATGGGGTGAAGTAGTACTGTTGCAGGGAGAAGGTGTTGGAGATTTGGGTGCAGAAGGACTGTTGCAGAGAGCAGAATTTGGAGACTGAGATGCATAAGGACTGTTGCAGAGAGCAGAGTATGGAGACTGGGGTTCATAGAACTAATACAGAAAGGAGAGGTTGAAGACTGGGGTACAGAAAGACCGTTGCAGAGAGCAGAGTTCGGAGACTGCAATACACGAGGACTGTTACAGAGAGCAGAGGTTGGAAAATGGTTTATACAGAACTGTTTCAGAGTGCAGATGTTTGAGACTGGGGTTCAGAAGAACTGTTGCAGGGAGCAGAGTTTGGAGACTGGGGTTTAGAAGAACTGTCACAGAGAGCAGAGGTTGGAGACTGAGGTGCAGAAAGAATGTTACAGAGAGAAAAGGTTTGAGACTGGGGTGCAGATTTACTGATACAGAACGCAGAGGTTGAGACTGCGGTGCAGAAAGACTGGTACAGAGAGCAGTGGTTTGAGACTGTGATACAGAAGGACTGTTGCATAGAGCAGGGGTTAGAGAATTGGGTGAAGAAGGACTTTTACAGAGAGCAGAGGTTAGAGAATGGGATGCAGAAATAAGGTAGCAGAGTTCAGAGGTTTGAGACAGAGGTCCAAAAGTACTGTTATAGAGAGCAGAGGTTGGAAATCATGGTTCAGAAAAACTTATACAGAAAGCAGAGGTTTGAGACTGGCGTGCAGAAGGACCGTTACAGAGAGTAGAGGTTGGAGACTGCGGTACAGAAAGACTGTTACAGAGAGCATAGGTTTGAGACTGGGGAGTAGAAAGACTGTTGCAGAGAACAGATGTTGGAGACTGGGTTTCAGCAGGACCGTTGAAGAAAGCAGAGGTTTTAGACTGAGTTGGAGAAGGAATGTTACAGAGAGCAGAGTTTGGAAACTGGGGTGCAGAATAACCTTACAGAGAACAGAGGTTGGAGACTGTCGTGCAGAAGGAGTGTTAAGGAGAGGAGACTTTGGAGACTGGGGTGCAGAAAGACTGTTGCAGAGAGCAGATATTGGAGAATGCGGTGCATAAGTGTCCTTGCAGAGAGCAGAGGCTGGAGACGAGGGTGCAGAAGGACGTTTGCAGAGAGCAGAGGTTGGAGTCTTAGGTGCAGAAAAACAGTTACAGATAGCAGAGGTTGGAGACTCGGGTGCAGAAGGATCGTTGAAGAGAGCAGAAGTTGGAGACTGAGTTGCAGAAAAATCCTTGAAGAAAGCAGAGGTGGAGACTGGGCTGCAGAAGGATCGTTACAGAGAAAAGAGGTGGGAGACTGCGGTGCAGAAGGACTGTTACAGAGAGCACAGGTTGGAGACTGGGGTGAAGAAGAAATGTTGCAGAAAGCAGAGGTTGAAGACTGGGGTGCAGAAGGACTGTTGCAAAGAGCAGACGTTGGAGACTGAGATGCAGAAGGACTGTTACACAGAGCAGACGTTTGAGCGAGTGGTGAAGAATTATGATACAGAAAACAAAGGTGTGAGACTGGGGTGCAGAAGGACCTTTACAAAGAGCAGAAGTTGCAGACTGGCGTGCAGAAGGACTGTTTCAGAGAGCAGAGTTTGGAGACTGGGGTGCATAAGGCCTGCTACAGAGAGCAGAGGTTGGAGACTGGGTTGCAGAAGGACTGTTATAGAGAGCAGACTTTTGAGGCTGGGTTGCAGTAGGATCTTACAGAGAGCAATGGTTGGTGACTGTGGTGAAGGACGAATGTTACAGAGAGCAGTGATTGGAGACTGGGGTGCAGAAGGATAGTGTAGAAAGCAGAGGTTTCAGACTGAGGTGCAGAAGGACTTTTACAGAAAGCAGAGGTTGGAAATTGGGGTACAGAGGGACCATTATAGAGAGCAGAGTTTGGAGACTGCAGTATATAAAGACTGTAACAGAGAGCAGAGATTGGAGTATATGGGACAGAAGGACTGTTACAGAGAGCAGAGGTTTGAGACTGGAATGCAGAAGAATTGTTACAGAGAGCAGAGTTTGGAGACTGGGGTGAAGAAGGACTTTTACACAGAGCAGAGGTTGAAGACTGGGGTGCAGAATGACTGTTGCAGAGAGCAGAGGTTGGAGACTTGGGTAAAAAGGACGGTTGCAGAGAGCAGAATTTTGAGACAGAGGTTAAGAAGGACTGTTTAGGAGAGTAGACGTTTGAGACTAGGGTGCAGAATGATCGTTGCAGAGAGCAGAGGTTGGAGACTGAGGTGCAAAAAGAGTGTTACAGAGAGCAGAGGTTGGAGACTGGGGTTCAGAACGCCTGTTAAGGAGAGCAGAGTGTGGAGAAGCTCTTCAGAAGGACTGCTACAGATTACAGAGTTTAGAGACTGGGTTGAAGAAGGTTCTAACAGAGAGCAGATATTGGGGACCCAGGTGCAGAAGGACTGTTACAGAGAGTAGAGGTTGAAGACTGAGGTGCAAAAGGCTCCTAGCAGAGAACAGCATTTTAAGACTGAGGTGCAGAAGGACTGTTGCAGAGATTACAGGTTGGAGACTTGGGTGCAGAAGGACTGTTGCAGAGAGCAGACGTTGGAGACTGGGGTGCAGAAGGCTTGTTATAGAGAACAGAATTTGGAGACTGTGGTGCAGAAGGCCTGTTATGGAGAGGAGAGTTCAAAGAAGGGGTGCAGAAGGTCTGTTAGAGAGGGCAGAGTTGGGAGACTGGGTTGCAGAAGGATTTTACAGAGAGCAGATTTTGGAGACTGAGGTGTAGAATGATCGTTGCAGAGAGAAGAGGTTGGAGACTCGGGTGCAGAAGGCCTGTTACACAGAGAAGAGGTTGAAGACTGGGGTGCAGAAGGACTGTTATAGAGAGCAGAGTTAGGGACTGAATGGCAGAAGGATCTTACAAACAGCAGAGTTGGAGACTGAGGTGCAGGATGACTGTTACAAAGAGCAGTGTCTGGAGACTGGGATTCAGATAAATCCTGCAGAGAGAAGAGGTTTAAGACTGAGGTGTAGATCGACTGTTAAAAGGAGCAAATTTTGGAGACTGTGTTGCAGAAGGATCTTACATTCAGCAGAGTTTGGAAACTGAGGTGCAGAAGGACTGTTACAGAGAGCAGATGTTGAAGTCTGGGGTACAGAAGGATTGTTGCAGAGAGCAAAATTTTCAGATTGAGGTGCAGAAAGACTTTTGCAGAGATCAGATGTTGGAGACTGGGGTGTAGAAGTTTCGTTGCAGAGAGCAGAAGTTGGAGACTGCAGTACAGAAGGTCTGTTGCAGAGATCAGAAGTTGGAGACTAGGGTACCCAAATCTTTTTTAGAGAGCAGATGTTGGAAACTGTTGTTCAGAAGGACTGTTGCAGGGAGAAGAAGATGGAGAATGGGATGCAGAAGGACTTTTGAAGAGAGCAGAGGTTGGAGACTGAGGTGCAGAAGGACATACAAAGAAAGCAGAGGTTGGAGACTGGCGTGCAAAAGGACCTTTACAGAGAGCAGAGTTAGGAGACTGCAGTACAGAAGGACTGTTACAGAGAGCAGAATTTGGAGACTGGGGAGCAGAAGGAGTGTTGCAGAATACAGAGTTTGGAGACTGGGGTGCAGCAGGACCATTGCAGAAAGCAGAGTTTGGAGACTGGCGTGGAGAATTAATATTAAAGAGAGCAGAGTTTGAAAACTGGAATCAGAAGGATCTTTCAGAGGGCAGACGTTGGAGACTGGGGTTCAGAAGGATCGTTGCAGAGAGCACAGTTTGGACACTGAGGTGCAGAAAGACTGTTGCAGAGAGCAGGTGTTGGAGACTGGGGTGCAGAAAAACTGTTTAGAGAGCAGATGTTGGAGACTGGGGTGCAGAAGGACTCTTTCAGAGAGCAGAGGTTGAATACTGAGGTGGAGAAAGACTGTTTCAGAGAACAGAGTTTGGAGACTGGGGTGCAGAAGGACTGTTGCAGAGAGCAGAGGTTTAAGACTGAGGTACAGAAGGATCATTGCAGAGAGCAGAGTTGTAGTTGGGATGCAGAAGCACTGTTACACAGAGCACACGTTGCAGACTGGACTGCAGAAGGAATTTTGCAGACACCAGAGGTTGTAGACTGGGGTGCATAAGGACTGTTGCAGATAGCAGAGTTTGGATATGAGGTGCAGAAAAACTGTTACAGAGAGCAGATGTTGTAGACTGGGGTGCAGAAGGACTGATACAGAAAGCAGAGTTTGGAGACTTGGGTGCAGAAGGACCATTACAGAGAGAAGTGTTTGGAAACTGCGGTACAGAAGGACTGTTACAGAGAGTAGAGTTTGGCGACTGGGGTGCAGAAGGAGTGTTGCAAAGAACAGAGTTTGGATACTGAGGTGTAGAAGGACTGTTTCAGAGAGTAGAGTTTTTAGAAAGGTTGCAGAAGGATGTTACAGAGAGCAGAGATTGTAGACCGAGGTGCAGCAGGACTGTTACAGAGAGCAGAGTTTGGAGACTGGGGTGCAGAAGGATTGTTATAGAGAACAGTCTTTGGAGACTGGGGTGCAGAAGGCCTGTTACAAAGAGAAGAGTTAGAGAAGGCGTGCAGAAGGACTGTTACAGAAGGCAGAGTTTGTAGACTGGTTTGCAGAAGAAACTTACATAGAGCAGATGTTGGAGAGTGAGGTGCAGAGGGACTGCAACAAAGAGTAGAGGTTGGAGACTGAGGCACAGAAAGATTGTTACAGAGAGCAGAGTTTGGAGACTGGGGTGCAGAAGGGCTGTTGCAGATACCAGAGGTTGGAGACTGGGGTGTAGAAGGACTGTTGCTGAAACCAGAAGTTGGTCTCTTGGGTGCTGAAGGACTGTTGCAGAGTGCAGATGTAGGAGACTGTGATGAAGAAGGACTGTAACAAAGAGCAGAGGTTTGCGACTGGAGTGCAGAAGGACTGATAAAGATAGCAGAGTTTGGAGACTGGGGTGCAGAAGGCGTGTTGCACAGAGCAGTGTTTGAAGACTGGGGTGCAGAAGTCTGTTACAGAGCTGAGATGTTGGAGACTCGGTATGCAGAAGGATCGTTGCAGAGAGCAGAGGTTGGACACTGGGGTACAGAGGATTGTTACACAGAGCAGAGGATTGAAGACTGAGGTGTAGAAGGACTGTTATAGAGAGCAGATATTGGAGACAGGGGTGGAGGACTGATATAGAGCAAAAGTTGGAGAATGGGGTGCACAAGGACTGTTGCAGCGAGGAGAGTTTGGAGACTGGGGTGCAGAGGGATTGTTGCAGAGAGCAGAGGTTGGATACTGGGGTGCAGAAGGACTGATACAGAGATCAGAGGTTGGAGACTGGGGTGCAGAAGGTCTTTTCCAGAGAGCAGAGTTTGGAGAGTGAGGTGCAGAAGAACTGTTACAGAGAGCAGAGTTTGGAGACTGGGTTGCAGAAGGATCTTACATAGAGCAGATGTTGAAGACTTAGGTGTACAAGCACAATTTCAGAGAGTAGAGGTTGGAGTCTCAGGTGCAGAAGGACCGTTGAAGAGACCAGAGGTTGGAGACTGAGGTGCAGAGGATTGTTACAGAGAGCAGAGTTTGGAGACTGGGGTCTATAAGGACTGTAACAGAGAGCAGAGTTTTGAGAGTAAGGTGCAGAGGGACAGTTACACAGAGCACAGGTTGGAGACTGGGGTGCAGAACGACTGATACAGAAAGCAGAGGTTGGAGACTCGGGTGTAGAAGTACCCTTACAGAGAGCAGAGGTTGGAGAATTCAGTACAGAAGGACTGTTATAGAGAGCAGAGGTAGGAGACTGGGGTGGAGAAGGACTGCTGCAGAGAGCAAATTTTGGAGACTGGGGTGAAAAAGGACTGTTGCAGAGAGCAGAGGATGGAGACTGGGTTGCAGAAGGACTGTTACAGAGGGTAGAGTTTTGAGATTGTGGTGCAAAACGACTGATACAGAAAGCAGAGGTTAAATACTGGGGTGCATAATGACCCTTACGGAGAATAGCGGTTGGAGACTGCCGTACCGACGGACTGTTACATAGAGCAGAGGTTGGAGACTGGGGTGCAAAAGAACTGATGTAGAAAGTAGACGTTGGAGACTGGGGTACTGATGGATCGTTGTGGCGAGCAGAGTATGGAGACTGGGGTGTAGAAGGTCTGTTGCAGAGAGCAGAGGCTGAAGACTGGGGTGTAGAAGGACTTTTGCAGAGAACAGACGTTGGAGACTGGGGTGCAGAAAGATCGTTGGTGGGAGCAGAGTATCGAGACTGGGGTGTAGAAGGACTGTTGCAGAGAGCAGAGGTTGGTTACTGGGGTGGAGAATGACTGTTGCAGGGAGCAGATGTTGGAGACTGGGGTGCAAAATGACTGTTGCAGAGAGTAGAGGATGGAGTCTGGGGTGCAGAAGGACTGTTGCAGAGAGGAGAGGTTGCAGACTGAGTTGCAGAAGGACAGTTACAGAGGGAAGAGTTTGGAGACTGTGGTACAAAACGACTGATACAAAAAGCAGAGTTTGGATAATGGGGTGCATAAGGACACTTACAGAGAACAGAGGTTGGAGACTGTGGTACAGAAGCACTGTTGCAGAGAGTAGAGGTTGGAGTCTGGGGTGCATAAGAATCGATGTCGAGAACAGAGTTAGGATACTGGGGTGCAGAAGGACCGTTGGGGCGATCAGAGTATGGAGACTGGGGAGTAGAAGGACTGTTGCAGAGAGCAGTGATTGGAGACTGAGTTACAGAAGGACTGTTACAGAGAGCAGAAGTTTGAGACTGGGGTGCAGATGGATTATTGCAGAGAGCAGAGTTTTCAGAATGAGGCACAGAAGAACTGTTGCAGAAAGCAGATGTTGGAGACTGGGGTTCACAAGGACTGTTGCAGCTAGCAGAGGTTTCAGACTGGGGTGCAGAAGGATCGTTGCAGAGAGCAGAGGTTCGAGACTGAGGTAGAGAAGGATCCTTGCAGAGAGCAGAGTTTCGAGACTGGCATGCAGAAGGATAGTTACAGAGAGCAGAGTTTGGAGACTGGGGTGCAGATTTACTTTTACAGAGAGCACAGGTTGGAGACTGGGGTGCAGAAAAAATGTTGCAAAGAGCAGAATTGGAGATTTGTTTGCAAAAGGATTGTTACAGAAAGCAGAGGTTGGAGACTGAGGTGCAGAAGGAATGTTGCAGAGAGCAGAGTTTAAAGACTGGGGTGCAGAAGGACTGTAACAGAGAGGAGACGTTGGAGACTGGTTTTCAGAAGTATCATACAGAGAATAAAATTTGGAGACTGAGGTGCAGAAGGACTGTTACAGAGAGCGGAGTTTGGAGACTGGGGTGCAGAAGGATCATTACAGAGAGCAGAGGTTGGAGACTGGGGTGCAGACGAATTTTACAGAGAGCAATTGTTTGATACTGGGGTGCAGAAGAAATGTTGCAGAGAGCAGATGTTGAAGACTGTGGTGCAGAAGGACTGTTTCTTAAAGCAGAGTTTTGAGGCTGAGGTGTTTAAGGACTGTTACAGAGAGCTGAGGTTGGAGACTGGCGTGCAGAAGGATTATTGCAGAGAGCAGATTTTTCAGACTGAGGTACAGAAGAAATGTTGCAGAGAGCAGATTTTGTAGACTGGGTTGCACAAGGACTGTTGCAGCGAACAGAGTTTGCATACTGGGGTGCAGAAGGATCGTTGCAGAGAGCAGACGTTGGAGACTTGGGTGCAGGTGGACTGATAAAGAGAGCAGAGTTTGAAGACTGGGGTGCAGAAGGCCTGTTAAAGAGAGCAGAGTTTTGAGACTGGGGTGATTAAGGACTGTTACAGAGAGCAGAGTTTGGAGACTGGGTTGCAGAAGGATCTTACCGAGAGCAGAGTTTTGAGACTGAGGTGCAGAAGCACTGTTACAGAGAGCAGAGGTTGGAGACTGAGGTGCTGAAGGAACCTTGGAGAGAGCAGAGGTTGGAGACTGAAGTGCAGAAGTACTGTTGCAGAGAGAAGAGGTTTTAGACTGTGATGTAAAAGGACTGTTGCAGAGAGTAAAGGTTGGATATTGGGGTCCAGAAAGAGTGTAGCAGAGAGCAGAGGTTGAAGACTGTGGTGCGGAAAAACTTACACAGAAAACAGAGGTTGGAGACTCCGGGCAGAAGTACCCTTATAGAGAGCAGTGGTTGGAGAATTCAGTACAGATGGACTCTTACAGAGAGCAGAGGTTAGAGACTAGGGTGGAGAATGACTGGTGCAGAGAGCAGATGTTGGAGACTGGGGTGCAAAAAGACTGTTGCAGAGAGTAGAGGATGGAGACTGGGGTGCAGAAGGACTGTTGCAGAGAGCAGAGTTTGCAGGCTGAGTTGCAGAAGGACTTTTAGATAGGGAAGAGTTTGCTGACGGTGGTGCAAAACGACTTATACAGAAAGCAGAGGTTGGATACATGGGTGCATAAGGACCCTTACAGAGAACAGAGGTTAGAGAAGGCGGTACAGAGGACTGTTACAGAGAGCAGAGGTTGGAGACTGGGGTGAAGAAGAACTGATGTAGAAAACAGATGTTGGAGACTGGGGTGCAGAAGGATCATTAAGATGAGCAGAGAATGAAGATTAGGGTGTAGAAGGACTGTTGCAGAGAGCAGAGGTTGGAGACTGAGTTGCTGAAGGACTGTTTAAAAGAGCAGATGTTGGAAAATTCTGTGCAGAAGGACTGTTGCATAGAGCAGAGGTTTTAGACTGAGATACAGAAGGACTGTTACAGAGAGCAGAGGTTGGACACTGGGGTGCAGATGGATTATGGCAGAGAGCAAAGTTTTTAGACTGAGGTACAGAACAACTGTTTCAGAATGCAGATGTTGGAGACTGGGGTTCACAAGGACTGTTGCAGCGAGCAGAGGTTTCAGACTGGGGTGCAGAAGGATCGTTGCAGAGAGCAGAAGTTGGAGACTGAGGTGCAGAAGGATCATTGCAGAGAGCAGAAGTTCATGAGTGGGGTGCAGAAGGACTGACACAGAAAACAGTTGTTGTAGACTCCGGTGCAGAAGTTCCTTTACAGAGAGCAGAGGTTGGAGAATGCAGTACAGATGGACTCATACAGAGAGCAGAGGTTGGAGACTGGGGTGGAGAATGAGTGTTGCAGAGAGCAGAGGTTGGAGTCTGGGATGCAAAATGACTGTTTCAGAGAGGAGAGGATGGAGTCTGGGGTGCAGAAAAACTGTTGCAGAGAGGAGAGGTTGAAGACTGAGTTGCAGAAGGACGGTTACAGAGGACAGAGTTTGGAGACTGTGGTTCAAAACGACTGATACAGAAAGCAGAGTTTGGATACTGGGATGCATAAGGACGCATACAGAGAACAGAGGTTGGAGACTGTGGTAGAGAAGTTCTGTTACAGAGAGTAGAGGTTGGAGTCTGGGGTGCATAAGAACCAATGTCGAGAACAGAGTTTGGAGACTTTAGTGTAGAAAGACCGTTGGGACAATCAGAGTATGGAGACTGCGGTGTAGAATGACTGTTTCATAGAGCAGAGGTTGAAGACTGAGTTGCTGAAGGACTGTTTAAGAGAGCAGATGTTGGAGAATTGTGTGCAGAAGGACTGTTCCCTAGAGCAGAGATTTGAGACTAAGGTACAGAAAGACTGATACAGAGAGCAGAGGTTGGACACTGGGGTGCAGATGGATTATGGCAGAGAGTAGAGTTTTCAGACTGAGGTACATAACAACTGTTTCAGGAAAGAGATGTTGGAGACTAAAGTTCACAAAGACTGTTGCAGCTAGCAGAGGTTTCAGATTGGGGTGGAGAAGGATCGTAGCAGAGAGCAGAAGTTGGAGACTGAGGTGCAGAGGATCGTTACAGAGAGCAGAGTTTGGAGATTGGGGTGCAGAAGGACTTTTACAGGGAACACAGTTTGGAGAATGCGGTGCAGAAGGAATGTTGCGGAGAGCAGAGGTTGTAGATTTGGTTTCAGAAGGACTGTTGCAGAAAGCAGAGTTTGGAGACTGAGGTGCAGAAGGACTGTTTCAGAGAGCAGATTAAAGACTGGGGTGAAGAAAAACTGTTTCAGATGGCAGACTTTAGAGACTGACTTTCAGAAAGATCTCACAGAGAAAAGAGTTTGGAGACTTAGGTGCAGAAGGACTGTTACAAAGAGTGGAGGTTCAAGACTGAGGTGCAGAAGGATCGTTAAAAAGAGAAGAGGTTGGAGACTGGGGTGCAGACGGACTTTTACAGAGAGAACAGGTTTTATACCTGGGAGCAGAAGGAATGTTGCAGAGAGCAGAGGTTGGAGACAGGGGTGCATAACAACTGCTGCTCAAAGCAGAATTAGGGGACTGAGGTGCAGAAGGACTGTTACAGAGAGCAGAGGTTGGAGACTGGGGTGCAGAAAGATTATTGCAGTGAGCAGAATTTTCAGATTGAGGTACAGAAGAACTGTTGCAGAGATTAGATGTTGTAGACTGGGTTGCACTAAGACTGTTGCAGAGAGCAGAGGTTAGAGACTGGGGTGCAGAAGGATCGTTGCAGAGAGCAGCTGTTGGAGACTGGGGTGCAGATGGACTGATACAGAGAGCAGAGGTTGGCGACTGGCGTGCAGAAGGCCTGTTAGAGAGAGCAGAATGTAGAGACTGGGGTGATGAAGGACTGCTACAGAGAGCAGAGATAGGAGACTGTGTTGCAGAAGGATCTTAAGAAGAGCATAGGATGGAGACTGAGGTGCAGAAGCACTGTTACAGAGACTAGAGGTTGGAGACTGAGGTGCAGAAGGACCGTTGCAGAGAGAAGAGGTTGAAGACTGAAGTGCATAAGGATTGTTACAGAGATCAGAGGTTGGAGACTGGGGTTCTGAAGGATTGTTGCAGAGAGCAGAGGTTTTAGACTGGGATGTAGAAGGACTGTTGCAGAGAGTAGAGGTTGGAGATTGGGGTCCAGAAGGACTGTAGCAGAGAGCAGAGTTTTGAGACTAAAGTGCAGGACAGTTACACAGAGCAGAGGTTGGAGACTGTGGTGCAGAAGGACTGACACAAAAAGCAGAGGTTAGAGACTCGGGTGCAGAAGTAGCCTTACAGAGAGCAGAGGTTTGAGAATGCAGTACAGAAGGACTGTTACAAAGAGCAAAGTTTGGAGACTAGGTTGGAGAATGACTGTTGCAGAGAGCAGATATTGGAGACTGGGGAGCAAAAGGACTGTTGCAGAGAGCAAAAGTTGGAGACTAGGGTGAGGAAGGACTGTTGCAAAGAGCAGAGGTTGCAGACTGAATTGCAGAAGGACGGTTACAGAGGGCAGAGTTTGGAGACTGTGGTTCAAAACGACTGATACAGAAAGCAGAGGTTGGATACTGGGGTGCATAAGGACCCTTACAGCGAACAGAGGTTGGAGACTGTGGTAGAGAAGTTCTGTTACAGAGAGCAGAGGTTAAAGACTGGGGTGCAGAAGAACTGATTAGAGAACAGAGTTTGGAGACTGGGATGCAGAAGGATAGTTGGGGCGATCAGAGTATGGAGACTGGGGTGTAGAAGGACTGTATCAGAGAGCAGAGTTGGAGACTGTGGTGTAGAAGGACTGTTTAAGAGAGCAGATGTTAGAGACTTCTGCGCAGAAGGACTGTTGCATAGAGCAGAGATTGGAGATTGAGGTACAGAAGGACTGTTACAGAGAGCAGATGTTGGAGACTTGGTTGCAAAGAGAGTATTACTGAGTGCGGAGTTTTCAGCATGAGGTACAGAAGAACTGTTGCAAAAAGCAGATGTTGGAGACTGGGGTTCACAAGGACTGTTGCAGCAAGAAAAGGTTTGAGACTGGGCTGCAGAAGGATCATTGCAGAGAGCAGAGGTTGGAGACTGAGGTGCAGAAGGGTGGTTGCAGAGAGCAGAGGTTCGAGACTGGGGTGCAGAAGGATCGTTACAGAGAGCAGAGACTGGAGACTGGGGTGCAGAAAGACTTTTACAGAGAGCAAAGTTTGGAGACTGGGGTGCAGAAGGAATGTTGCAGAGAGATGAGGTTGGAGACTTGGGTGCAGAACGACTGATCCAGAAAGCAGAGTTTGGAGACTCAGGTGCAGAAGGAGTGTTGCAGAGAGCAGAGTTTAAAGACTGGGGTGCAGAAGACAGTTACAGATAGCAGATGTTGGAGACTGGGTTTCAGAAGAATCTTACAGAGAAAAGAGTTTGGAGACTGCAGGGCAGAAGGACTGTTACAGAGAGCGGATGTTTGAGACTGGGGTGCATAAGGATCATTACAGAGAGCAGAGGTTGGAGACCGGGGTGCAGACAGACTTTTACAGAGAGCATATGTTTGATACTGGGTGCAGAATGAATGTTGCAGAGAGCAGAGTTTGGAGACTGGGGTTCACAAGTACTGTTACAGAGAGCAGAGGTTGTATACTGGGGTGCAGAAGGACCATTGCAGACAACAGAGGTTGGAGACTGAGGTGTAGAAAGACCGTTGCAGAGAGCAGAGGTGGGAGACTGATAAGCAGAAGCATTGTTACAGAGAGCAGAGTTTGGAGACTGGGGTGTAGAAGGACTGTTGCCGAAAACAGAGGTTGGAGACTGGGGTGCAGAAAGACCGTATCTGAGAGCAGGGTTTGGAGACTAGGTTCCAGAAGGACTGTTACAGCGAGCAGGTGCTGGAGACTGGTGTGCAGAAGAATCTTACAGAGAGCAGAGGTAGGCGACTGGGGTGCAGAAAAACTGTATTAGAGAGAAGAGGTAGAAGACTGGGGTGCAGATGGATCATTGCAGAGAGTAGAAGTTGGAGACTGGGGTGCAGAAGGCCTCTTAGAGAGAGAAGATATTGGATACTGGGATGCAGAAGGCCTTTTAAAGAGAGCAGAGTTTGGAGACTGGGGTGCAGAAGGACTGTTACAGAGAGCAGAGTTTGCAGGCAAGTTTTCAGAAGGGTCTTACAGAGAGCAGAGGTAGGAGACAGAGGTACAGAAAGACTGTTACAGAGAGCAGAGGTTGGAGACTGGGGTGCAGAGAGATTGTTGCAGAGAGCAGATTTTTCAGACTGAGGTACAGAGGAACTGTTGCAGAGAGCAGATGTTTGAGACTGGGTTGCACAAGGACTGTTTTAGGCAGCAGAGGTTGGAGACTGGGGTGCAGAAGGATCGTTGCAGAGAGCAGAGGTTGGAGACTGGGGTGCAGACGGACTGATACAGAGAACAGAGGTTGGAGACTGGGGTGCCCAAGGCCTGTTACAGAGAGCCAAGGTTGGAGACTTGGATGCAGAAAAACTTTACAGAGAGCAGAGGTTTTAGACTGTGGTGTAGAAGCACTGTTACAGAGAGTAGAGTTTGGAGATTGGGGTCCAGAAAAACTGTTACAGAGAGCAGAGGATGGAGACTGGGGTGGAGAAGGACTGTTGCAGAGAGCTGATGCTGGAGACTGGGGTGCAAAAGGATAGTTGCAGAGAGAAAAGGGTGGAAATTGGTGTGCAGAAAAATCCTTGGGGCGAGCAGAGTATGGAGACTGGGCTGTACAAGGACTGTTACACAGAGCAGAGGATGGAGACAAGGTTTTAGAAGGACTTTTTCAGAGAGCAGATGTTGGAGACTTGGGTGAAGAAGAACTGTTGCATAGAGCAGAGGATTGAGACTGAGATGCAGATGACGGTTACAGAAAGCAGAGTTTGAAGACTGGGGTGCAGAAGGACTGTTACAGAGAGCAGACTTTGGAGACTGTGGTGCAGAAGGATCGTTGCAGAGGGCAGAATTTGGAGACTTGGGTTCAGAAGGATGGTTAGAGAGAGCACAGGTTGGAGACTGGGGTGCAGAAGAACTTTAACAGAGAGCACAGGTCAAATACTGAGGTGCAGAAAAACTGTTGAAGTGAGTAAAGTTAGGAGATTGGGGTGCAGAAGGAGTGTTGCAGATAGCAGAAGTCTGAGACTGAGGTGTAGAAGGACCCTTACAGAGAGCAGAAGTTGGAGACTGTGGTACAGAGGAGTGTTACAGAGAGCAGAGGTTGGAGACAGGTGTGCAAAAAGATATCACAGCGAGCATAAGTTAAATACTAGGGTGCAGAAGGATCTCTGCAGAGAGCAGAGGTTGGAGAATGGAATGAAGAAGGACTGATACAGATAACAGAGGTTGGAGACTGGGGTGCAGAAGGCCTGTTACAGGGAGCAGAGTTTGGAGACTGGTGTGCATTAGGATGTTACAGAGAGCAGAGGTTGGAGACTGAGGTGCAGAAGCACTGTTACAGAAAGAAGATTTTGGAGACTGAGTTGAAGAAAGACCCTTGCAGAGAGCAGAGGTTGGAGATTGGGGTGCAGAAGTCCCGTGACAGAGAGCAGTGCTTGGAGACTGGGGTTGAAGACTGAGGTGCAAAAGCACTGTTTCAGAGAGTAGAGTTTAGAGACTGAGGTGCAGAAGGACCCTTGCAAAGAGCAGAGTTTCGATACTGAGGTGCAGAAGAATAGTTACAGAGAAAAGAGGTTGAAGACTTGGGTGCAGAAAAACTTTTGCAGAGAGCAGAGGTTTTAGACTGGGGTGTAGATGCACTGTTACAGAGAGTAGAGTTTGGAGGTTGGGGTCCAGAAAAACTGTTACAGAGAGCTGAGGTTGGAGACTGGGGTGGAGAAGGACTGTTGCAGAGAGCTGATGCTGAAGACTGGGGTGCAAAAGGACAGTTGCAGAGAGAAGAGGATGGAGATTGGTGTGCAGAAAAATCCTTGGGGCGAGCAGAGTATGGAGACTGGGCTGTACAAGGACTGTTACACAGAGCAGAGGTTGGAGACTAGGGTTTAGAAAGACTTTTTCAGAGAGCAGATGTTGGAGACATGGGTGAAGAACTGTTGCATAGAGGAGTGTTACAGAGAGCAGAGGTTGGAGACAGGTGTGCAGAAAAATATTACAGCGAGCATAGGTTAAAGACTGGGGTGCAGAAGGATTGCTGCAGAGAGCAGAGATTGGAGACTGGAAAGAAGAATGACTGATACAGATAACAGAGGTTGGAGACTGGGGTGCAGAAGGCCTGTTACAGAGAGCAGAGTTTGGAGACTGGTGTGCAGAAGGACTGTTACAGAGAGCAGAGTTTTAATACTGGGTTGCAGGAGGATGTTACAGCGAGCAGAGGTTGGAGACTGAGGTGCAGAAGCACTGTTACAGAGAGAAGAGTTTGGAGACTGAGTTGCAGAAGGACCCTTGCAGAGAGCAGAGGTTGGAGATTGGGGTGCAGAAGTCCCGTTACAGAGAGCAGTGCTTGGAGACTGGGGTACAGAAGGACAGTTACAGAGAGCAGAGTTTAAAGACTGGGTTGCAAAAGGATCTTACTGAGAGCAGAGTTTGGAGACTGAGGTACAGAAGGACTGTTACAGAGAGCAGAGGTTGGAGACTGAGGTGCAGAATGATCGTTGCTGAGAGCAGAGTTTTCAGACTGATGTGCAGAAGGACTGTTTAAGAGAGCCTGAGGTTTGAGACTGAGGTGCAGAAGGACTGTTATAGAGACTGAGGTGCAGAAGAACTGTTATAGAGAGCAGAGGTTGGAGACTGGGGTGCAGAAGGACTGATACAGAAAGCAGAGCGTGGTGACTGGGGTGCAGAAGGACTGTTGCAGAGAGCAAAGTTTCAGACTGAGGTGGAGAATTACTGTTGCAGAGAGCAGATGTTAGAGACTGGGGTACAGAAGGACTGTTGAAAAGAACAGAGATTGTAGACTGCGGTGCCGAAAGACAATTGCAGAGAGCAGAGTTTGCAGACTGAGGTGCAGAAAGACTGTTACAGAGAGCAGAGTTTGGAGAATGTGGTGCTGAAGGACTGATACTGAAAGCAGAGGTTGGAGACTGGGGTTCAGAAGGACTGTTGCAGAGAACAGAGGTTGGCGACTGAGGTGCAGAAGCACCTTTGAAGAAAGCAGAGGTTGGAGACTGTGGTGCAGAAGGATCTAACAGAGAACAGAGGTTGGAGACTGTGGTACAGAAGGACTGTTACACAGAGCAGAGTTTGGAGACTGGGGTGCAGAATAACTGTTGTAGAGAACAGAGGTTGGAGAGTGGGGTGCAGAAGGACCATTGCATGTAGCAGAGGTTGGAGACTGGATTTCAGAAGTAACATACAAAGAGGAGAGTTTGAACACAGGTGCAGAAGGACTGTTGCAGAGAGAAGAGGTTGGAGATTGGGCCACAGAAGGACTGTTGCAGGGAGCAGAGGTTGGAGTCTGAGGTGCAGAAGGACTGTTACAGAGAGCATAGTTTAGAGACCGGGCTGCAGAAGGACTGATACAGAAAGCAGACTTTGGAGACTGGGGTGCAGAAGGACCTTTACAGAGATACGAGGTTGGAGACAGCAGTACAGAAGGACGGTTACAGAGAGAAGAGGTTGGAAATTGGGGTGGAAAAGGAATATTGCAGAGAGCAGATTTCGCAGACTGGGCTGCAGAAAAACTGTTACAGCGAGCAGATGTTGAAGACTGGGGTGCAGGAGGACTGTTGCAGAGAGCAGAGGTTGCAGACTGAGGTGCAGAAGGACCCTTACAGAGAACAGAGGTTGGATACTGTGGTACAGAAGAACTGTTACAGAGAGCAAATGTTGGAGACTGGGGTGCAGAATAACTGTTGTGGAGAACAGAGTTTGGAGAGTGGGGTTCCTAAGGACTATTTCAGATAGCAGAGATTGAAGACTGGGTTTCAGAACGATCATACAGCGACCAGATTTTGGACACTGAGGTGCAGAAGGACTGTTGCAGAGAGCAGAGGTTGGAGTCGGAGGTGTAGAAGGATGGTAACAGAGAGCAGAAGTTGGAGACTGGGGGGAAAAAGGAATGTTACAGAAAGCAGATTTTGGAGACTGGTGTGAAGAAGGACTGTTGCAGAGAGCAGAGGTTGCAGAGTGAGGTGCAGAAGGACTGTTACAGAGAGCAAAGTTTGGAGAATGGGGTGCAGAAGAAACCTTACAGAGAACAGAGTTTGAAGACTGCGGTACAGAAGAACTGTTGTAGAGAACAAGGTTGGAGACTGGGGTGCATAGGGACCATTGCAGAGAGTAGACGTTAGAGACTGTGGTGCAGAAGGAATGTTACCGAGAGAAGAGTTTGGAAACTGGGGTGCAGAAGAACCTTCCAATGAAAAAAGTTTGGAGACTGGGGTGAAGAAGGATTGTTGCAGAGAGCAGAGGTTGGAGAGATGGGTGCAGAAGGACTGTTACAGAGAGCAGAGTTTGGAGTCTGGGTTCAGAAATACTGTTACAGTAAGCAGAGTTTGGAGACTGGTTTTCAGAAGAATCTTACAGAGAGCAGAGTTTTGAGACTGCGGTACAGAAGGACTGTAACAGAGAGCAGAGGTTGGAGACTGGGGAAAAGAAAAACTGTTGCAGAGGACAGAGGTTTTAGACTGGGGTGCAGCTCGACCATTGCAGAAAGCATAGGTTGGAGACTGGGGTAGAGAAGGCATGATACAGAGAGGAGAGTTTGGATACTGGGGTGCAGTAGGATCTTACAGAGAAGAGGTTGGAGACTGATGTGCAGTAGGACTCTTAAAGAGAACAGAGTTTGGAGACTGGGGTTCAGAAGGATTGATAGAGAAAGCAGAGATTGGAGTTTGTTTTGAAGAAAGAAGGTTACAGAGAGTAGAGTTTGGACTGCAGTACAGAATGACTTTTACAGAGAGCAGTGTTTGGAGTCTGGGGTGCCGAATGATTGTTGCAGAGATCAGATGTTGCTAACTAGGGTGCAGAAAGACTTTTGCAGAGAGCAGAGGTTGGAGACTGGGGTGCAGAAGGACTGATACAGAAAGCAGAGGGTGGAGACTGGGGTGCAGAAGGACTCTTACAGAGAGCAGATGTTGGAGACTACGTTGAAGAAGGACTGTTAAAGAGAGCAGAGTTTAGAGACTGTGGTGCAGAAGGACTGTTGCAGAGAGCAGAGGTTAGAGACTGGGATGGAGAAGAATTGTTGCAGAGAGAAGAGTTTGGAGACTGGGGTGCAGAAGAACTTTTACAGAGAGCAGAGTTTTTTAGACTGCGTTTAAAAAGATCTTATAGAGAGCAAAGGTTTGAGACTCAGGTGCAGAAGGACTGTTGCAGAGAGCAGATGTTGGAGACTGCAGTACCGAAGGACTGTTGCAGAGAGCTGAGGTTGGAGACTAGGGTACACAAGGACTTTTTCAGAGAGCAGATGTTGGAAACTGTTGTTCAGAAGGACTGTTGCAGAGAGCAGAACCTAAAGAATTGGGTACAGAAAGACTTTTGCAGAGAGCAGAGGTTGGAGGCTGAGGTTCAGATGGACGGATAATGAAAGCAGAGGTTGGAGACTGGCGTGCCAAAGGTCCTTTAAAGAGAGCAGAGTTTGGAGACTGTGGTTCAGAAGGACAATTACAGAGAGCAGAGTTTGGAGACTGGGGAGCAGAAGGACTGTTGCGGAGTACAGAGGTTGGAGACTGGGGTGCAGCAGGACCGTTGCAGAAAGCAGAGGTTGGAGACTGGCCTGGAGACGGAATATTACAGAGTGCAGATGTTGAGAGCCACAGCCAAAGGGGCCCCAGCAAACTTCCAGCTGCCAGCAAGCTTCAGACTGCCCCAGCAACATCTAGCTGATTGGCTCCTCTGCGGTGATGTTCATTGGGCTGTTTCCCTGCCCTTCAGACTGCCAGCTGATGATTGACTCACAGCGGCCCCAGCAACATCTAGCTGATTGGCTCCTCCACGGAGCTGCTCATTGGGGGACTTCTTTGGCTCTGCCCACGCAACCCAGCCAATCGGCCTCAAGAGGAGGAGGATTGTGGGAGGTTGAGGGGCTGGGGTGTGGGAGAGAGGCTTGTGGAAGCCGGTGGTGGCAGTTGGGCTCTGAGGGTTTTTCCCTGGAGCTGTTTTGTTTGGCGTTTGTAGTTCTAAAAATAAAGTTAGTTTCTTTTTGACAAGTGGCTCCTGATTTGTGCCAAGCCAGACTTCGGCATTTGGTGGCTCGCACGGGGAGCAACTGAGGGTAAGTAAACTGCTCACCCCTGAGGCCAGGGCGAGAGGATGGGTAGCCATTTTAAGTGTCCTCTTTTGTTTTGCTTTGTTTTTGTTTTAACTTTCCTGTCCCTGGAGATGAGTAAGAGGGAAGAAAAACCACTCACATCTGAGGAAAAACTATTTGCGTCTGAGGAACAGATAGGGAGAAAGGACGGATGCATATGTCAGGAGGATAGAAAGGCTGTTATAATGATTTTGTGTGGTTCCATCTTTATTGGATTCTGTCTCGGTTTGGTTTGGTGTTATCTTGCTGGGTTGTATTATAGTAGAAATACGGGATCAGCAATTAGTAAAAAACAAACCGAAAGAGTGTTAAGTAAATTGTTAGAGGAAGGAAGCTTCCCAGTAAAATCAAGAGCAGTCAGGGCATACGTTGATGTAATACAAGAATATAGCCCATGGCTTTTTAAGGAGGAGTTGTTAGATATATCACAATGGAACCATCATGGTGAAGATTTAAAAAGAATAGAAAAGAACAACCCAGGGACTCTGCCAGTTGGCACATTGTCATTGTGGACGTTGGTATCTAGTTTGCTTAGTCCAAAGCCTTCAGTTCAGACAGAGGTAGAGGAAGAAGAAGACATATTGATTCAAGTAGAAGAGGAAGTCTCTCAAGTTAGTCAGAAAGAGGAAAAGATTCAAGTAAAAGAGAAGGTCTTTCGAGATAGTGAGACAGAGGAAGGAAGTTTAGAGCAGAAAAATCTATCAGGGGAAAAGTTAAAACAGGAGACTGCTAATAAGACCCTTTTATTAGAGAGCGTAAGTGTCCAACCAACAGCACCGCCTCTATAGGAGACTGCTACTAACAGCATTCTATCACCAGAGGGCGTAAGTGTTCAACCAACAGCGCCACCTCTACAGGAGACTGCTACTAACAGCACTCTATCACCAGAGGGCATAAGTGTCCAATCAACAGCACCACCTCCATATGCTAAGAGACTCCCAACCCCCACAGTTGATAGTTGGGATCCTGAGACAGGATCTCAAGTATGCCCTGTATTTGAGGTAGGAGGGCAGCGAACTTACCAGGGTTTAAATTTCAAATCAGTGAAGGAGCTAAAAGAGGCTGTAACAACCTATGGTCCTCAAGCACCCTTCACTGTAAGCTTGGTCGAATCCATTACCAACTTAAGCATGATGCCAGCAGATTGGGCTAGTTTGTGTAAAGCTGTGCTAAATGGAGGACAATACCTGTTATGGAAGGTTGCCAATGAGGAATTTTGCAAGGAGACGGCTAGTCGAAATGCAGCAGCTGGTTATCCTCAGAGAAATCTAGATATGTTGTTAGGAAAGGGACCTTATGAGGATCGGCAGCAACAAAATGCATATGATCCTGGTGTATATTCACAAATTGCTATAGATGCAGTCAGGGCATGGAAGACTTTACAAGAACATGGAGGTTTACAAGGTCAATTATCTAAGATAATACAAGGAGCTAATGAACCTTACGCTGAATTTGTAGATAGGCTTATTCAAACAGCTACCAGAGTTTTTGGGAATACAGAACAAGCAATGCCATTTATAAAACAACTGGCTTATGACCAAGCGAATCGTTGGTGTAGAGATATCATTAGACCATGGAAACAGGAAGATTTAAACACATATATTAAATTATGTAGAGACATTAATGAACAAGGGCAAATTGTGGCAGCTGCAGTAAAACAAGCTTTAGATGCCAGAGACATTAATGAACAAGGGCAAATTGTGGCAGCTGCAGTAAAACAGGCTTTAGATGCCAGAGACATTAATGAACAAGGGCAAATTGTGGCAGCTGCAGTAAAACAGGTTTTAGATGCCAGAGACATTAATGAACAAGGGCAAATTGTGGCAGCTGCAGTAAAACAGGCTTTAGATGCCAGGCCAAGAACATGCTACAATTGTCAACAAACAGGACATTTTAAAAGGAATTGCCCCATAGGAGGAGGGTTTAACAAAACTAGGTATAAAACAAGTAGAATACCGGGTATTTGCCCACGATGCCGTAGAGGGAGACATTGGGCTAATGAATGCCGTTCTCAAACCACCATAGAGGGTACTCCATTATATTGGGCTAATGAATACCGTCCTCAATCCACCATAGAGGGTACTCCATTATCAAAAAACGAAAAAGGACAAGGTGTTTATCCACAATATCGTGGACAAAGGCATCGGGCTCCGTTGCCAAAAAATGGACAGGGGGCCCCAATGCTCTGGGGCCCCAAACCACAAATATATGGAGCACTGGAGGAACCCAGCAACCCCATCAAGGTAGTGCCCAGCACATCAGATCCCTCATCAGACAAACCAGAGGGAGCGCAGGGTTGGACATCTGCGCCTCCACCAAATCAGTACTAACTCCAGAGATGGGAGTTCAAATCATTCCCACAGGGGTAAAAGGACCTCTTCCCAAAGGAACAGTAGGCTTATTATTGGGACGCAGCTCTTCTACTCTAAAAGGACTTTTGATAAGTCCTGGGGTAATTGATTCCAATTATGAAGGTGAAATAAAAATTATAGCCAGTTCTCCAAAGGGTATATCAGTAATTTCACCAGGAGATAGAATAGCACAGTTACTAATAATACCAAGTCTACATGATAAATTTTCCAGTCATGTTGTAGAAAGAGGTTCCAAGGGATTAGGCTCCACAGGTGTAGATTGGGCTATGCTTTCTTTAAATTTAGATTCTCGCCCCATGCTAAAACTAAATATTCAAGGACATGAATTTAATGGGCTACTGGATACAGGTGCAGACCTTAGAGTCATCTCTCGTCAAGAATGGCCAAAACATTGGCCATTACAACAAGCCACTCAATCGCTTCGAGGCCTAGGAGTGGTGACTAATCCCGATAGAAGTGCAATGCTATTAGATTGGAAGGATCCTGAAGGATGTGAAGGAACTATACAGCCATATGTATTGGATCATCTTCCCGTAAATTTATGGGGACGAGATGTCTTAGATCAATTAGGTTTGACATTAACAAATAATATCAATCAAAATGCACCCACTATTATGGCTAGACAAGGTTTTAGGAAAGGAAAAAGATTAGAAAGACAAGAACAATGTATAGCAGCACCAATACAAATAGATCAAGGAACAGACAGACATGGGTTGGATTTTCACAAAGGGCCACTGAGACAATAAAAATTACATGGAAATCAGAAAGACCAGTATGGGTTCCTCAGTGGCCCTTGACTAAAGAAAAGACACAAGTAGCCCATGATCTGGTCAAACAACAATTAGCGGAAGGACATATACAACCTTCTGTATCTCCCCATAATACTCCCATTTTTGTCATCAAAAAGAAATCTGGTAAATGGAGATTACTGCAAGATTTAAGAGCCATTAACAATGAAATGGTCATTATGGGACCTGCTCAATCGGGGATTCCTCAATTGTCTGCTTTGCCAAAAACTTGGTATGTTTTACTTATAGATATTAAAGATTGTTTTTTTTCAATTCCAATTCATCCTGAGGATAGTCCACGTTTTGCATTTACTATCCCTGCACTAAAACATGAAGGTCCTGATCAGAGATATGAATGGAAAGTACTCCCTCAAGGGATGGCTAACAGCCCAACTATGTGTCAAATTTATGTTAACAAAGTAATTCAGCCACTTAGAAATCAAAATCCTGAACTACAAATATTTCATTATATGGATGATGTATTATTAGCACACAAAGCTAAAAACACATTGCTAGAATGTTATGCCACACTTACAAACTTATTAAAAAATTATAATCTAGAGATAGCAATAGATAAAGTACAATTAAATTTTCCAATTAATTATTTAGGAGTTCTATTATCCTCAACCATGGTCCGTCCACCAAAAATTCAAATACGAGTAGATCAACTCAAATCACTTAATGACTTTCAAAAGTTATTAGGAGACATAAATTGGATAAGGCCTTATCTAGGTATTCCAACAGGAGAATTGGGACCTTTATTTGATATCCTAAAAGGTCCATCAGATCCAAATTCACCCCGAATGTTAACGCCTGAAGCAAGAAAGGCATTAAAAATCATTGAAACATATATGGAAAATATGCATTTGGATAGAATTGATATAAGTTTGCCTTTATTATTTACTGTACTACCAACAAAAAATATTCCTACAGGAGTATTTTGGCAAGAAGGTCCATTATTATGGATACATTTATCTTATTCTCCTAACACTATTCTTACTAGATATCCTGAGGCTGTAGGACAATTAATACTCAAAGGAATAAAAACAGCAAAGGCAGTGTTTGGAATTTCTCCCCATAAAATTATTACTCCATATACTATGAATCAAATTGATGAATTAGCTAATGAGTTAAATACTTGGGCAATAATAATGTGCAAATCTAATGTTTCATTTGATAACCACTTACCATCTAATCCTTTATTGTCTTTTTGGTCATTGCATCCTGTAATTTTTCCAAAAATGACAAGAAAAACACCTATCATGAATGCTCCAAATATATTCACTGATGGGTCAAATAATGGTACAGCAGCAATAGTTACACCTGATCAAACTTTTACATTTTTAGTACCCAAACAATCAGCTCAAAAGGTAGAGCTTAATGCAGTATTACAAACTTTTGTGATGTTTAAAGATTCTGTATTTAATTTATTTTCTGATAGCCAGTATATAGTTAATGCTATAGTATCCCTTGAAGATGCTGGTAGAATTTCCCCTTCTTCTACTGTTTTCTCTTTGTTTTCCACTATACAAAGTTTAATCTGGGACAGAAAAGATCCATTCTTTATAGGACATATCAGGGCACATACAGGATTGCCTGGAGCCCTTAGTTTAGGCAATGATTTAGCAGATAAAACTACACGTGACATACATATTTTCTCTGTACTAGAAGAAGCTATAAATTTTCATGAAAGATTCCATGTCAATGCTAATACTTTACAAAAGCGTTTTAAAATAACTAAGGAACAAGCTAGACAAATAATAAAACAATGTCAAAATTGTGTGACCTTTTTACCACAAGTTAATCTTGGAGTCAATCCTAGAGGATTGATGCCTAACCATATTTGGCAGATGGACGTCACACACTTGCCATAATTTGGAAAATTAAAATATTTGCATGTTACAGTTGATACTTCTTCTGGATTTTTGATGGGCTCCCTTCATGCCGGCGAAAAAACTAAAGATGTTATAGCTCATTGCTTACAAAATTTTGCCACTGTGGGCATTCCAAAACAGTTAAAAACAGATAATGCCCCTGGTTATACGTCTACTTCTTTTAAACAATTTTGCTCATCATTTGGCATTACTCATATAACAGGAATCCCATACAATCCACAGGGACAAGGCATAGTTGAAAGAGCTCATCAAACTATTAAAATGTACTTATTAAAGCAAAAAGATGGAATTGGGAAGGGGTATATATTCCCCAAAGATAAACTTAAAATAACCCTTTTTACTCTAAACTTTTTAAATTTGGATTCATCAGGACTTAGTGCTGCAGAAAGGCATATGTGTCCAAAAAATGTACATAAGCCCAAGGTACTTTGGAAAGATATTCTAACAGGACAATGGAAAGGTCCTGACCCAGTAATTGTCTGGAATCGGGGGTCTGTTTGTGTGTTTCCACAGGAAGAACAGCAGCCGATTTGGATTCCAGAGAGATTAACTAAGGTTCTGACCCAGTGATTGTCTGGAGTCGGGGGCCTGTTTGTGTGTTTCCACAGGGAGAACAGCAGCTGATTTGGATTCCGGAGAGATTAACTAAAATCCTGACCCAGTGATTGTCTGGAGTCGGGGGTCTGTTTTTGTGTTTCCACAGGGAGAACAGCAGCTGATTTGGATTCCAGAGAGATTAACTAATGCGATTTCTACAGACCAAAAAGAAGATGATTTAGCTCAAATCCATAATAGCTGATATCCAAAACTCCAATTTGGCTATCCTTACATCTGCGATAGAACCAGGATGCTTTTTTCAATATCTATTTTATTATTGCCCTTTCCCATATCATGAAGTTCTATTTTATTTTTTTGAGCTCATACAGACCTAGGTTAATGTTTTGCTGATCAGTTCTATTTTTTTTTTTGACTATAGAGTTTTTAAACATTGCAATAGAGATTTTACCTATAAAAAGTTATAAGGCCTTTACTATTATGTTATGTGTTGTATGTATTATATTATGTGTGCACACTTGTGTTTTGTGTTATATGTTTGAATGTACGTATGTCCAATGTACGTATTTCCATATATCATATATGATGAACGCTCATGAAAAGATGGATCCAAATATTTTTTTTATTCACGTGATTTAAATGGTTTAATTTAAATTGGGTAAATAACTGTTAAGAATTGTTTTAATATGTAAACAAAAAAGGAGGTTAACAGATCTGTTTGTTTACTGTCACCTTTCGTTTTCATTATATTTAATAATTCTCTTCACTATAATGTAAATTGTTAAGAAAATTGTTTTCTTTTAGTGCCTTCTGGAATGTTACCTAATTTTTTCTTTAGCCATTATTGCCAGAATTTCTATCTTCAGATGAAGATAATATAAATTGTTAAGAAAATTGTTTTCTTTTAGTATCTTCTGGAATGTTACCTAATTTTTTCTTTAGCCATTATTGCCAGAATTTCTATCTTCATCCCAGTGCCGATGAAGATAATATAAATTGTTAAGAAAATTGTTTTCTTTTAGTATCTTCTGGAATGTTACCTAATTTTTTCTTTAGCCATTATTGCCAGAATTTCTATCTTCATCCCAGTGCCGATGAAGATAATATAAATTGTTAAGAAAATTGTTTTCTTTTAGTGTCTTCTGGAATGTTACCTAATTTTTTCTTTAGTCATTATTGCCAGAATTCCTATCTTCATCCCTGTGCCGGTGAAGACAAAGATAAAACTAATCTACAGTTTCTGCAATAGCCATCACTGAACTGCTTACAGAACTTGCACTGAACTGCTTACAGAACTATGTGTCACTTGTATGCATTGTGAACTATCTGTTGGTGCAGCGACTTGTGGTAGTGTTGGGGTATTTTTGCTGATGATATCATCGGTGGTACAATTTTCCCAAAAGGAGCCGTCAATTGACTTGGTATATCTTCCTCCCTTCTGCTTGTCATGATCATTCAGCTAAAATTTGGGGGTCAACAGAGGTGAGGCAAAGAACCTCACCCCCCCTAACCTAACCCCGCTGAGACCTCTCCACAGGTGTGGCTGTATACTGGACCGGTAGTCAATGACGGGTAAGATCCAATTACAATGGTACCAACCTAAGACAGGAGGCTGACGCCCTGAGGTCAGCTCATCCGAAGACGGGTAAGGACCATATGTATTGGACAACCTAAGGCAGGCACGGTCCATAAGCCACATGCTTGTTGTTTAAACAGAGAGGGGAGATGTTGAGAGCCACAGCCAAAGGGGCCTCAGCAAACTTCCAGCTGCCAGCAAGCTTCAGACTGCCCCAGCAACATCTAGCTGATTGGCTCCTCTGCGGTGATGTTCATTGGGCTGTTTCCCTGCCCTTCAGACTGCCAGCTGATGATTGGCTCACAGCGGCCCCAGCAACATCTAGCTGATTGGCTCCTCCACGGAGCTGCTCATTGAGGGACTTCTTTGGCTCTGCCCACGCAACCCAGCCAATCGGTCTCAAGAGGAGGAGGATTGTGGGAGGTTGAGGGGCTGGGGTGTGGGAGAGAGGCTTGTGGAAGCCGGTGGTGGCAGTTGGGCTCTGAGGGTTTTTCCCTGGAGCTGTTTTGTTTGGCGTTTGTAGTTCTAAAAATAAAGTTAGTTTCTTTTTGACAAGTGGCTCCTGATTTGTGCCAAGCCAGACTTCGGCATGCAGATTTTAGAAACTGGGGTGCAGAAATATCTTTCAAGACCAGAGGTTGGAGACTGAGTTTCAGAAGGATCGTTGCAGACAACAGAGGTTTGAGACTGGGGTGCAGAAGGATTGTTGCAGTCAGCAGAGTTTCCAGACTGAGATGCAGAAGGACTGTTACACAGAGCAGAGGTTGAAGAATGAGGTGAAGAAGGACAGTTACAGAGAGTATATGTAGGAGACAGGGGTGCAGGACTGATACAGAGAAGACGTTGGAGACTGAGGTACAGAAGGACTGTTTCATATAGCAGAGGTTGGAGACTCAGGAACAGAAGGATTATTGCAGAGAGCAAGTTTTCAGACTGAGGTACAGAAGAACTGTTGAAGAGAGCAGATGTTAGAGTTTGGGGTGCACAAGGACTGTTGCAGCGAGCAGAGGTTGGAGACTGGGGTGCAGAATGATCGTTGCAGAGAGCAGAGGTTGGAAACTGGGGTGCAGAAGGCCTATTACAGAGAGCATAGTTTGAAGACTGAGGTGTACTAGGACTGTTACAGAGAGCAGAGAATGGAGAGGGGGTGCAGAGGACTGTTGCAGAGAAGATTATAGAGACTAGGGTGTAGAAGGACTGTTACAGAGAGCAGAGGTTGTAGACTGGGGTGCAGAAGCATTGTACGGAGCAGAGTTTGGAGACTTAGGTGCAGAAGGACTGTTGCAGAGAGCAGAGATTGGAGACTGGGGTCCAGAAAAACTGATACAGAGGGCAGAGTTGGGAGACTGGGGTGCAGAAGCATCTTACAGCAAGCGAAGTTTGGAGACTGAGGTGCAGAAAGACTGTTGAAGAGAGCAGAGGTTGGAGACTGGGGTATAGAAGGATTGTTGCAGTCAACAGAGTTTCCAGACTGAGATACAGAAGGACTCTTACACAGAGCAGAGGTTGAAGACTGAGGTGAAGAAGGACAGTTACAGAGAGCAGATGTGGGAGACAGGGGTGCAGGACTGATACAGAGCAGAAGTTGGAGACTGAGGTACATAAGGACTGTTTCAGAGACCAGAGGTTGGAGACTCGGGTGCAGAAGGATAATTGCAGACAGCAGAGTTTTCATATTGAGGTACAGAGGAACTGTTGCAGAGAGCAGATGTTGGAATTGGGGTGCACAAGGACTGTTGTAGCGAGAAGAGATTGGAGACTGGGTTGCAGAGGGATAGTTCCAGAGAGCAGAGGTTGAAAAGCGGGGAGCAGAAGGACTGTTACAGATAGCAGAGATTGGAGAGTGGGGTGCAGAAGGACTCTTGCAGAGCAGATTATGTAGACTAGTTTGTAGCAGGACTGTTTCAGAGAGCAGAGGTTGGAGACTGAGGTGCAGAAGGACTGTTGCAGAGATCAGAGGATGGAGACTGGGTTGGAGAAGGACTGTTGCAGAGAACAGATGATGGAGAGTGGGGTGCAGAAGAAATGTTGCAGAGAGCAGTATTTGGAGACTGGGGTGCATATAAACTATTGCAGACAGCAGAGATTGCAGACTGAAGTGCAGAAGGACTGATACAGACAGCAGAGTTTCGAGAATGTGGTGCAGAAGGACTGATACAGAAAGCTGAGGTTGGAGAATGTGGTGCAAAAGAACCCTTAAAGACAACAGAGTTTGGAGACTGTGGTACAGAAGGACTGTTACAGAGAGCAGAGGTTTTAGACTGGGGTGCAGAATAACTATTGTAGAGATCATATATTTGAGATGTCGGTGCAGAAGGACCATTGCAGAAAGCAGAGGTTAAAGACTGGGTTTCAGAAGGATCTTACAGAGAGCAGAGTTTGCACACTGAGGTGCAGAAAGACTGTTGCAGAGAGCAGAGGTTGGAGATTGGGGCACAGAAGGACTTTTCCAGAGAACAGAGGTTGGAGTTTCAGGTGCAGACGGACTGTTACAGAGAGCAGAGGTCGGAGACTGGGGTGCAGAATGACTGATACATAACGCAGAGTTTGGAGACTTGGATGTGTAAGGACCGTTACAAAGAGCAGAGGTTTGAGACAGGTGTGCAAAATTATCTTACAGAGAGCATAGGTTGGAGACTGGGGTGCAGAAGGACTGTTGCAGAGAAGATCATGGAGACAAGGGTGTAGAAGGACTGTTTCAGAGAGCAGAGGTTGTAGACTGGGGTGCAGAAGCATCATACAGAGAGCAGAGTTTGGAAACAGAAGTGCAGAAGAACGGTAACAGAGAGCTGAGATAGGAGAATGGGGTGCAGAAGGACTGATACAGAGGGCAGAGTTGGGAGACTGGTGTGCAGAAGCATCTTACAGTGAGCAAAGTATGGAGACTGAGGTGCAGAAAGACTGTTGCAGAGAGCAGAGGTTGGAGACTGGGATGCAGAAGGACTGTTAAAGAGAGCAGAGTTTTGAGACTTGGGTGCAGAAGGCCTGTTACCGAGAGAAGAGGTTGGAGACTGGAGTGCAGAAGGCCTCTGACAGAGAGCAGAGTTTGGAGACTGAGGTGCAGAAGGACAGTTGCAGAGAACAGATGTTAGAGACTGGGGTGCATAAGGACCGTTCCTGAAAGAAGAGGTTGGAGACTGATGTGCAGAAGAACTTTTACAGAGAGCACAGGAAGGAGACTGGGGTGCAAAATGAATATTGCAGAGAGCAGAGGTTGAAGATCGGGGTGCAGGAGGACTGTTACAGAAGAAGAGGTTAGAGACTGAGGTGCAGAAAGACTGTTAAATTGAGCAGAGGTTGGAGAATGGGTTCAGAAAAACTTATTAAGAAAGCAGATGTTGGAGACTGGGGTGCAGAAGGACGAATAAAGAGAGCAGAGGTTGGAGACTCTGGTACAGAAGGACTGCTACAGAGTGCAGAGGTTGAAGAATGGGGTGCAGAAGGACTGTTGAAGACAACAGAGTTTGGAGACTGGGGTGCAGAAGCACCTTTGCAGAGAGCAGAGGTTAGAGACTGATGTGCAGAATTATTGTTACAGAGAGCAGAGTTTGGAGATGGGATGCAGAAAGACTGTTTCAGTGAGCAGAGTTTGCAGACTGGGTTTCAGAAGGGTCTCACAGAAAGAAGAGGTTGGAGACTGATGTACAGAAGGACTGTTACAGCGAGCAGAGTTTGGAGACTGGGGTGCAGAAGAATTGTTGCAGAGAGCAGAGTTTTCAGACTGAGGTACAGAAGAAGTGTTGCAGAGAGCAGATGTTGGAGACTGGGTGAACAAGGACTGTTGCAGCGAGCACAGGTTGGAGACAGGGTGCTGAAGGATCGTTGCAGAGAGCAGAGGTTGGAGACTGGGGTGCCGAAAGACTGATAAAGACAGCAGAGGTTGGAGACTGGGGTGCAGAAGGCCTGTTACAGAGAGCAGAGATTGGAGACTGGGGTGCAGAAGGATTGTTACAGAGAGCAGAGTTTGGAGACTGGGTTGCAGAAGGATCTTACAAAGATCAGAGTTTGGAGACTCAGGTGAAGAAGCACTGTTGCAGAGAGTAAAGTTTGGAGACCGAGGTGCAGAAGGACCGTTGCAGAGAGCAGAGCTTGGAGACTGAGGTGCAGAATGATTGATAAAGAGAGCAGAGGTTGGAGACTGGGGTGCAGAAGGACTGTTGCAGAGAGCAGAGGTTTTAGACTGGGGTATAGAAGGACAGTTGCAGAGAGTAGAGGTTGGATATTGGGGTGAAGAAGGACTGTAGCAGAGAGCAGAGGTTGGAGACTAAGGTGTAGAAGGACAGTTAAACAGAACAAAGGTTGGAGACTCGGGAGCAGAAGGACTAAGACAGAAAGCAGAGCTTGGATACTCATGTGCAGAAGGAACCTTACAGAGAGCAGTGGTTGGAGACTGCAGTACAGAAGGAATGTTAAAAAGAGCATAGGTTGGAGACTGGGGTGGAAAAAAACTGTTTAGAGAGCAGATGTTGGAGACTGGTGTGCAAAAGGTCTGTTGCAGAGAGAAGAGGATGGAGACTGGGGTTCAAGAGGATTGTTACAGAAAGCAGAGGTTGCAGACTGAGTTGCAGAAAGACTGATACAGAGGGCATAGTTTGGAGACTGTGGATCTAAACAACTTATACAGAAAGCAGAGGTTGGATACTGGAGTACATAAAGACAATTACGGAGAAAAGAGTTTGGAGGCTGTGGTACAGAAGGACTGTTAAAGAGAGCATGGGTTCGAGACTGGGTTGCAGAAGGATCATTGGGGTGAGCAGAGTATAGAGACTAGGGTGTAGAAGGACTGTTGCAGAGAGCAGAGGTTGGAGACTGGGGTGTAGAAGGACTGTTGCAGAGAGCAGACGTTGGAGACTCGGGTGCAGAAGGACTGTTGCATAAAGCAGAGGTTGGAGACTGCATTACAGAAGGACTGTTACAGAGAGCAGAGGTTGGAGACAGGTGTGCAGGATTATCTTACAGTGAGCATAGGTTGGAGACTGGGGTGCAGAAGGACTGTTGCATAGCACATTATGAAGACTAAGGTGTAGATGGACTGTTTTCGAGAGCAGAGGTTGTAGACTGAGGTGCAGAAGCTTCATACAAAGAGCAGAGTTTGGAGACTGAGGTGCTGAAGCACTGTTGCAGAGAGCAGAGATTGGAGACTGGGGTGCAGAAGGACTGATACAGAGGGCAGGGTTGGGAGACTGGGGTGCAGAAGCATCATACAGCGCGCGACCTATGGAAACTTGGTGCAGAAAGACTGTTGCAGAGATCAGAGTTTGGAGACTGGGGTGCAGAAGGATTGTTAAAGAGACCAGAGTTTGGAGACTTTGGTTCAGAAGGCCTGTTACAGAGAGCAGAGTTTGGAGACTGCAGTAAAGAAGGACTGTTACAGAGAGCAGATATTGCAGACTGCGGTACAGAAAGACTGTTGCAGAGAACAGAACTTGGAGACTGGGCTACATAAGGAATGTTGCAGAGTGCAGAGTTTTAAACTGGCGTGCAGAAGGACTGTTGCAGGGAGCAGAGGTTGGAGACGGGGTACAGAAGGACTGTTACAGAGAGCCGAGGTTGAAGCCTGTGGTGTAGAAGGACTGATACAGAAAGCAGAGTTTGGAAACGGGGATGAAGAAGGACTGTTACAGAGATCAGAGGTGGAGTACAGGTGTGCAGAAGGATCTTACAGATAGCAGAGTTTTGAGACTGTGGTGCAGAAGGAGTGTTGAAGAGAGCAGAGGTTGAAGACTGGGGTGCAGAAGGACTGTTGCAGAGAGCAGAGGTTAAAGACTGGGGTGCAGAAGGACTGTTACAGAGAGCACAGTTTGGACACTGGGGTGAAGAAAGATCATTGCAGAGAGCAGAGATTGGAGACTCCTGTGCAGAAGGACTGTTACAGAGAGCAGAGGTTGGAGACTGGGGTGCAGAAACACTGATACAGAAAGTAGAGGTAGGAGACTGAGGTGCGGAAGGTCTGTTACAGAGAGCAGAGTTTGTATACTGGGGTGCAGAAGGACTGTTTCAGAGAGCAGAGGTTTTAGACTTTGGTGTAAAAGGACTGTTGCAGAGAGTAGAGGTTGGAGATTGGGGTGAAAAAGGACTGTAGCAGAGAGCAGAGGTTGGATACTAAGGTGCAGAAGGACAGTTAAACAGAACAAAGGTTGGAGACTCGGGTGCAGGACTGATACAGAAAGCAGAGCTTGGAGACTCGTGTGCAGAAAGACCCTTACAGAGAGCAGTGGTTGGAGACTGCAGTACAGAAGGACTGTTAAAAAGAGCAGAGGTTGGAGACTGGGGTGGAGAAGAACTGTTTAGAGAGCAGATGTTTGAGACTGGTGTGCAAAAGGACTGTTGCAGAGAGAAGAGGATGGAGACTGGGGTTCAAGAGGACTGTTTCACAAAGCAGAGGTTGCAGACTGAGTTGCAGAAGAACTGATACAGAGGGCATAGTTTGGAGACTTTTGTTCAAAACGACTGATACAGAAAGCAGAGGTTGGATACTGGAGTACATAAGGACACTTATGGAGAAAGACTGTGGTGCAGAAGGACTGTTACAGAGAGCAGAGTTTGGACACTGGGGTGAAGACGGATCGTTGCAGATAGCAGAGCCTGGAGACTCATGTGCAGAAGGACTGTTACAGAGAGCAGAGGTTGGAGACTGAGGTGAAGAAGGACTGTTACAGAGAGCAGATTTTGGAGATTGGGGTGCAGGACTGGTACAGAAAGCAGATGTTGGAGACTTAGGTGCAGAATTATTGTTGCAGACAGAAGAGGTCGGAGACTGGGTTTCAGAAGGACTCTTGCAGAGAGCAGAATTTAGAGACTTAGGTGCAAAAGGACTGTTACAGAGAGCAGAGTTTGGAGACTGGGATGCAGAAGGACTGTTCCAGAGAACAGAGGTTGAAGACTGGGGTGCAGAAAGATCGTGGAAAAGAGCAGAATTTTCAGTTGAGGTGCAGAAGGACTAATGCAGAGAGCAGATGTTAGAGACTGGGTTGCAGAAGGACTGTTGCAAAGAGCAGAGTTTGGAGAGTTTTGTGCAGAAGGACTTTTCCAGAAGGGAGATGTTGGAGACTGGGGTGCAGAAAGCCTGTTACAGAGAGCAGAGTTTGGAGAAGGGGTGAAGAAGGACTGTTACAAAGTGCAGATTTTGGAGATTGTTTTGCAAAAGTATCTTCCAGAGAGTAGAGGTTGGATACTGAGATGCTTAAGGACTGTTACAGAGAGTAGAGGTTGGATAGAGGTGTAGATGGACAATTGGAGAGAGCAGAGGTTGAAGACTGAGGTGCAGAAGGACTGTTACAGAGAGCAGAGTTTGGAGACTGAGGTGCAGAATGACTGATACGGAAAGCAGAGTTTAGAGACTGGGGTGCAGAAGGACCATTACAGAGAACAGAGGTTGGGGACTGCGGTGCAGAAGAACTGTTATAGACAGCAGAGGTTGGAGACTGGGGTGCAGAAAGACTGATGTAGAGAGCAGACGTAGGAGACTAGGGTGAAGAAGGATTGTTGCAGAGAGCAGAGGTTGGAGACTGAGTTGCAGAAGGACTGTTACAGAGTGCAGAGTTTGGAGACTGGGGTGCAGAAGGACTGTTGCAGAGAACAGAGGTTGGCGACTGAGGTGCAGAAGGACCGTTGAATATAGCAGAGGTTAGACACTGGGGTGCAGAAGGATCTTACAGAGAGCAGAGGTTGGAGGCTTAAGTGCAGAAGGACTGTTGTAGAGAGCAGACGTAGGAGACTGGGGTGCAGAAAGATTGTTGCAGAGAGCAGAGTTTGGAGAATGGGGTGCACGACTGGTAAGAAAGCAGAGGTTGGAGACTGGGGTGCCAAAAGACCGTTATAGAGAGCTGAGATTGGAGACTGGGGTGCAAAAAGACTTTTACAAAGAGCAGAGATTGGAGACTGAGGAGCAGAAGGACTGTTGCAAGGACAGAGGTTTAAGACAAGGTTGCAGAAGGACCTTTGCAGAGAGCAGAGTTTGAAGACTGAGGTTCAGAAGGATTGTTACAGAAAGCAGAGTTTTGAGACTCCAGTGCAGAAGAACTGTTACTGAGAGTAGAGTTTGGACACTGGGGTAAAGAAGCATATTACAGCTTCAGAGGTTGGAGAGTGGGGTGAAGAAGGACCTTTGCAGAGAGCAGAATTTGGAGACTGGGGTTCAGAAGGATTGTTACAGAGAACAGAGTTTGGATATTGAGGTGCAGAAGGACTGTTGCATAGGGCAGAAGTTGGAGATTTGGGTGCAGAAGGACTATTGCAGAGAGAAGAATTTGGAGACTGAGGTGCACAAGGACTGTTACAGAGAGCAGAGGATTGAGACAGGGGTTCAGAAGGAATGAAACAGAAAGCGGAGTTTGGAGACTGAAGTATAGGAGGACCATTACAGAGAGCAGATGTTGGAGTCTGCAGTACAGAATGACTGTTACAGAGAGCAGAGGTTGGAGACTGGGGTGCAGAAGGACTGTTGCAGAGATTAGATGATGAAGACTGGGGTTCAGTAGGACTGTAGCAGAGAGCAGAAGTAGGAGACTGTGGTGCAGAAGGACTGATACAGAAAGCAGTGTTTGGAGACTGGGGTGCAGAAGGACCGTTACAGGGAGCAGAGTTTGGAGACTGCGGTACAGAAGGACTGTTACAGAGATCAGAGTTCGGAGACGGGGTGGCAGAAGGATCCTCCCAGAGAGCAGAGGTTGGCAACTGGGGTGTAGAAGGACTGTTGCAGAGAGCAGAGGTTGGAGACTGAGGTGCAGAATGGCTGCTACAGGGAGCAGAGTTTGGAGACTGGGATGCAGAAAGACTGTTACAGTAAGCAGAGTTTGGAGACTGGGTTGGAGAAGGAATGTTACAGAGAGAAGAGTTTGTATACTGGGGTGGAGAAAGACCATTACAGAGAGCAGTGTTTGGAGACTGCAGTACAGAAGGACTGTTACACAGAGCAGATGTTTGAGACTGTGGTGCAGAAGGACTGTTGCAGAGCAGATGTTGGATACTGGGGTGCAGAAGGATTGTTGCAGAGAGCAGAGTTTGGAGACTGTGGTGCAAAGGACTGATACAGAAAGCAGATTTTGGAGACTGGGGTGCAGAAGGACCATTACAGAGAGCAGAGGTTAGAGACTGCGGTACAGAAGAACTGTTTTAGAGAAGAAGGTTGGAGACTGGGGTGCATAGGGACCATTGCAGAGGGCAGACGTTAGAGATTGCGGTGCAGAAGGAATGTTACAGAAAGCAGAGTGTGGAAAATGGGGTGCAGAAGAATCTTAAAAAGAGGAATGTTTGGAGACTTGGGGGCAGAACGATTGTTGCAGAGAGCAGACGTTGGAGACTGGGGTGCAGAAGGATCGTTGCAGAGAGTAGATTATGAAGACTGTGGTATTGAAGGACTTTTCTAGAGAGCAGTCCAGGAGGACTGTTGCAGAGAGCAGTTGTTGAAGACTGAGGTGCAGAAAAACTGTTACAGAGAGCAGTGTTTGGAGACTGAGGTGCAGAAGGACTAATACTGAGAGGAGAGTTTGGTGACTGGGGTCCAGAACGATCTTACAGAGAGGAAGTTTTTGAGACTGGGGTGCAGAAGGATTGTTGCAGAGACCAGACTTTGGAGACTGGGGTGCAGAAAGATCGTTGCAGAGAGTAGATTATGGAGACTGGTGTATAGAAGGACTGTTCTAGAGAGCAGAGTTTGGAGACTGGGGTGAAAAAGGACTGTTGCAGAGAGCAGTTGTTGAAGACTGAGGTGTAGAAAATCCGTTACAGAGACCAGTGTTTAGAGACTAAGGTGCAGAAGGACTGTCACGGAGAAGAGAGATTGGAGACTGGGTGCAGAAGGACTGTGCAGAGTGCAGTGTTTGGAGACTGGGGTGCAGAATGTCTGTTACAGAGAATAGAACTTAGAGACCTCTGTACAGAAGAACTGTTTAAGAGAGCAGAGGTTTGAGACAGCTGTTCATAAGGATCTTGCAGAGTGCAGAGGTTGGAGACTGGGGTGCAATAGGACTGATGCACAGAGCAGATTTTGGAGAATGGAGTGCAGAAGGATTGTTGCAGAGAGAAGAGGTTAGACACTGAGGTGCAGAAGGCCTGTTACAAAGAGCAGAGCTTGGAGACTGGGGAGAAGATGACATGTAACACTCAGCAGAGTTTGGAGACTGAGTGGCATAAGGATCTTACAGAGAGCAGAGGTTGGTGACTGAGGTGCCGAAGGACTGTCTGAGAGAGCAGAGGTTGGAAACTGGGGTCCAGAAAGATCATTTCAGAGAGCAGAGTTTTCAGAATGAGGTTTAGGAAAACTGTTGCAGAGAGCAGATGTAGGGGACTGGGGTGCAGAAGAACTTTTGCAGCGAGCAGAGGTTGGAGACTTGGTTGTAGAAGGATCATTGCAGAGAACATAGGGTGCAGACTGGGGTGAGGAAGGAGTTTTACAGACTGCAGAATTTTGAGACTGGGGTGCAGAAGGACTGTTATAGAAATCAGAGTTTGGAGACTGGTTTTTAGAAGGATCATACAGAGAGCAGAGGTTGGCGACTGAGGTGCAGAAGGACTGTTACAGAGAGTAGATGTTGAAGACTGAGGTGCAGAAAGACCTTTGCAAAGAGAAGAGTTTGGAGACTGAGTTTCAGAAGGACTGTTGCAGAGTGCAGAGGTTGGAGACTTGGGTGTAGTACTGTTGCAGAGAGCAGAGGTTGAAGTTTGGGGTTCCGAAAGACTGTTGTATCTAGCAGATGTTAGAGACTGATATGCAGAAGGATAGTTACAGAGCACAGGTTGGAGATTGAGTACAGAAGGACTGATAGAGAAAGCAGAAGTTGGAGAGTGGGGTGCAGAAAGACCATTACAGAGAGAAGAGTTTGGAAACTGCAGTACAAAAGTACTGTTACAGAGAGCATATTTTCGAGACTGGGGTGGAGCAGGACTGTTGTAGAGAGCAGATGTTGGAGACTTGGGTGCAGAAGAACTTTTGCAGAGAGCAGAGGTTGGAGACTGGGTGCAGTAGGACAATTGCAGAGTGCAGAGGTTGCAGACTGTTGTGGAGAAGGACTGTTACGGGGCAGAGTTTGGAGACTGTGGTGCAGAAGGACTGATACAGAAAGCAGAGGTTGGAAACGCGGGTGAAGAAGGACCTTTAAAGAAAACAGAGTTTGGATACTGCGGAACAGATAGACTGTTACAGAGAGCAGTGTTTGGAGACTGGGGTGCAGAAGAAGTGTTGAAGAGAACAGAGATTGAAGACTGGGGTGCAGAAGGATCGTTGCAGAGACCAGAGTTTGGAGACTGGGGTGCAGATTGACTGATACAGAAAGCAGAGTTCGGAGACTGGGGTGCAGAAGGACTGCTGCTGAAAGTAGAGTTAGGAGACTGAGGTGCAGAAGGACTGTTGTAGACAGAAGAGGCTGGACACTGGGGTGTATAAGGACTGTTGCTGAGAGCATAGGTTCAGAATGGGGTTCAGAAGGACTGTTGCAGAGAACAGAGGTTGGAGACTGGGTTACAGTAGGACTGTTACAGAGGAAGATGTTGGAGATTTGGTGCAGAAGGACTGTTGCAGAGAGCAGATGTTGGAGACTTGGGTGCAGAAGAACTTTTGCAGAGAGCAGAGGTTGGAGACTGGGTGCAGTATGACAATTGCAGAGTGCAGAGGTTGCAGACTGTTGTGGAGAAGGACTGTTACGGGGCAGAGTTTGGAGACTGTGGTGCAGAAGGACTGATACAGAAAGCAGAGGTTGGAAACTCGGGTGAAGAAGAACCCTTAAAGAAAACAGAGGTTGGATACTGCGGAACAGATAGACTGTTACAGAGAGCAGTGTTTGGAGACTGGGATGCAGAAGAAGTGTTGTAGAGAACAGAGATTGAAGACTGGGGTGCAGAAGGATCGTTGCAGAGACCAGAGTTTGGAGACTGGGGTGCAGATTGACTGATACAGAAAGCAGAGTTCGGAGACTGGGGTGCAGAAGGACTGCTGCTGAAAGTAGAGGTAGGAGACTGAGGTGCAGAAGGACTGTTGTAGACAGAAGAGGCTGGACACTGGGGTGTATAAGGACTGTTGCTGAGAGCATAGGTTCAGAATGGGGTTCAGAAGGACTGTTGCAGAGAACAGAGGTTGGAGACTGGGTTACAGTAGGACTGTTACAGAGGAAGAGGTTGGAGATTTGGTGCAGAAGGACTGTTGCAGAGAGCAGATGTTGGAGACTGGGATGCAGAAGGACTGTTGAAGAGAGCAGAGTTTGTAGCCTGAGAAACAGAAAGATTGTTATAGAGAGCAGAGGTTGGAAATTGTGGTGCAGATGGACTGATAGAGTTATCAGAGTTTGGAGACTGGGGTGCAGAAGTACTGATACAGAAAGAAGAGGTTGTAGCCTGGGGTGCAGAAGGAATCTTACAGAGAGCAGGATTTGAACATAGGGTTCCAGAAAGATCTTACAGAGAGCAGAGGTTGGAGACTGAGGTACAGTAGGCGTGTTACAGAGAGCAGTGTTTGGACACTGAGGTGCAGAGGGAATGTTGCAGAGAAAAGAGTTTTTAGACTGAGGTGCAGAAGGACTGTTGCAGAGAGCAGAGTTTTGACACTGAGGTTTAGAAGGGCTGTTACAGAGAACAGAGTTTGGAGACTGGGGTGCAGAAGAACCGTTACAGAGAGGAGATTTTGGATACTGCACTACTGGAGGACTGTTACAGAGAACAGAGGTTTGAGACTGGTGTGGAGAAGGTCTGTTGCAGAGAGCAGAGGATGGAAACTGGGGTGGGGAAGGATCGTTGTAGAGAGCAGAGTATTGAGACTGGTGTGCAGAAGGACTGTTACAGAGAACAGAGTTTGGATAAGGGGTGCTGAAGGACTGTTACAGAGGGCAGAGTTTGGAGACTGGGTTGCAGAAGAATCTTACAAAGAGCAAATGTTGGAGACTGAGGTGCAGGAGGACTGTTACAGAGAGTAGAGGTTAGAGACTGAGGTGCAGAAGGACTGTTGCAGGGAGCAGAGTTTTGAGACTTGGGTGTAGAAGGACTGTTTCAGACAGCAGAGTTTGGAGACTGAGGTGCAGAAGGACTGTTACAGAGAGCAGAGGTTGGAGACTGGGGTGCAGAAGGACAGATACAGAAAGCAGAGGTTAGAGACTGGGGTGAAGAAGGACCGTTACAGAGAGCAGATTTTGGAAACTGCACTACAGGAGGACTGTTACAGAGAACAGAGGCTGGAGACTGGGATAGAGAAGGACTGTTACAGAGTGCAGAGGTTGAAGACTGGGGTGCAGAAGGACTGATACAGAAAGCAGAAGGTGGAGACTGGGGTGCAGAAGGACTGTTACAGAGAGCAGAGTTTGGAGATTGCAGTACAGAAGGACTGTTTCAGAGTTCAGAGTTTGGAGACTGGGGTGCACAAGGATCATTGCAGAAAGCAGAGTTTTCAGACATAGGTGCAGTAGGACTGTTGCAGAGAGCAGATGTTGGAGACTCGGGTGCAGAAAGACTTTTTCAGAGAGCAGATGTTGGAGACTGGGGTGCAAAAGGATTGTGGCAGGAAGAAGATGTTGGATACTGAGGTACTGAAGGACTCCTGCAGACAACAGAGGTTGGAGAATGGGGTGCAGAAGGACCGTTGCAGAGAGCAGAGTTTAGAGACTGCGGTACAGAACGACAGTTACAGAGAGCAGAGGTTGGAGACTGCGGTACAGAAGGACTATTACAGAGAGCAGGGGTTGGGACTGGGGAGCAGAAGGACTGTTACAGAGAGCAGAGGTTGGAGACTGGGTACCAGAAGGAATGTTACAGAGAGCAGAGTTTGGAAACCTGTGTGCAGAAGGATCCAACAGATAGAAGAGTTTGGAGAATGACGTGCACAAAAACTGTTATAGAATGCAGAGTTTGGAGACTGGGGTGTACAAGGATCGTTGCAGAGAGCAGAGTTTTCAGACTGAGGTGCAGAAGGACTGTTGCAGAGAACAGATGTTGTAGACTGGGTGCAGAAGGACTGTTGCAGAGAGCAGAATTTGGAGACTGGGGTGCAGAAGGACTGTTACAGAGAGCAGAGTTCTGAGAAAGGGTTACAGAAGCATCTTACAGAGAGCAGAGTTTGGAGACTGAGGTGTAACTGGACTGTTAAAGAAAGCAAGGTTTGGAAACTGGGGTGCAGAAGGATCGTTGAAGAGGACAGAGTTTGGAGATTGGGTTGCAGAAGGATCTTACAGAAATAAGAGTTAAAAGACTGAGGTGCAGAAGGCATGTTACAGACAGTAGACATTGCAGACTGAGGTGCAGATGGACCATTGCAGGGAGCAGAGGTTGGAGACTGGGATGTAGAAGGACTGTCGCATAGAGCAGAAGTTGGAGACTGAGGTGCAGTAAGAATGTTACATAGATCAGAGGTAGGAGACTGGGGTGCAGAAGTACTGATACAGAAAGAAGAGGTTGGAGACTCGGGTGCAGAATTAAGGTTACAGAGAGCAGAGATTGGAGACTGCAGTACAGAAGGACTGGAACAGACAGCAGAGTTTAAAGACTAGGGTAAAGAAGGACTGTCGCAGAGAGCAGATGTTGGAGACTTTGGTTCAGAAGGACTGTTGGAGAGAGAAGAGGTTAGTTAGAGAATGGGGTGCAGAATTAAGGTTGCAGAGTGCAGAGGTTGGAGACAGAGGTTCAGAAGGACTGTTACAGACAGCAGAGGTTGAAAACTGTTGTGCAGAAAGACTGATACAGAAATCAGAGGTTTGAGACTGTGGTACAGAAGGAGTGTTGCAGAGAGCAGAGGTTGGAGACTGAGGTGAGGAAGGATTCTTGCAGAGAGAAGAGGTTGGAGACTCTGGTGCAGAAGGCCTGATACAGAGAGCTGAGAATCGAGACCGGGGTTCAGAAGGCCTGTTAAAGAGAGCAGACATTGGAGACTGGGGTGCAGAAGAACGGTTACAGAGAGCACAATTTCGAGACTGGGTTGCAGAAGGATCTTACAGAGAGTATTTTGGAAACTGAGGTTCAGAAGGACTGTTACAGAGAGCAAAGTTTGGAAACTCGGGTGCAGAAAGATTTTTCACAGAGCAGAGTTTTCAGACTGAGGTACAGAAGGACTGTTATATAGAGCAGATGTAGGATCCTGGGGTGAAGAAGGACTGTTACAGAGGGCAGAGTTTGGAGATTAGGGTGCAGAAGGATCGTTGCAGAGAGTACAGGTTGGAGACTGGGGTGCAGAAGGCCTGTTACAGAGAGCAGAAATTGAAACCTGGGGTGCAGAAGGCCTGTTACAGAGAGCAGAGTTTGGAGTCTGGGGTGCAGAAGGACTGTTACAAAGAGCAGCGTTTGGAGAATGGGTTGCAGAAGGATCTTACAGAGAGCAGAGGTTGGAGATTGAGGTGCAGAAGGACTTTCACAGAGAGTAGAGGGTGGAGCCTGGGGTGCAGAAGGAGTGTTACAGAGAACAGAGTTTGAAGATTGGGGTGCAAAAGAACTGTTACTGAGAGCAGAGGTTGGAGACTGGGGTGCAGAAGGACTGTTTCAGAGAGCAGAGTTTGGAGACTGAGGTGCAGAAGGATGGTTACAGAGAGCAGAGTTTAGAAACTGGGGTGTAGAAGGACCGTTGCAGATAGCAGAGGTTGGATCCGGAGGACAAGGAGGATCGTTGCAGAGAGCAGATGATAGAAACTGGGGTGCAGAAGGACTATTAAAGAGAGCTAAGGTTGGAGACTGAGGTGCAGAAAGATCATATCTGAGAGCAGAGGTTTGAGACTTGGGTGCAGAAGGACTGTTAAAGGTTGCAGACCTTGGAGACTGAGATGCAGAAGGACTTTTACAGAGAGGAGACGTTGGAGACTGGGGTTCAAAAGGATTCTAACAGAGAGCAGAGGATGGAGACTGGGGTGCAGAAGGTTCGTTGCAGAGAGCAGAGGTGGGAGAATGAAGTGCAGAAGGACCGCTACAGAGAGCAGAGTTTGGAGACTGGGATGCAGAAGAAATACTGCAGAGAGCAGAGGTTGGAGACTGGGGTGCAGAAGTACTGTAGCAGAGAGCAGAAGTTGGAGATTGGGGTGCAGAAAAACTGTTGCAGAGAGCAGTGTTTGGAGACTGGAATGCAGAAGGATCATTGCAGAGAGCAGAGGTTGGAGACTGGGGTTTAGAAGGACTGTTGCAGAGAGCAGAGGTTAGAGACTGAGGTGCAGAAGTATCATTTCAGAGAGAAGAGGTTGGAGACTGGGTTGCAAAAGGCCTGTTACAGAGAGCACAGTTTGGAGACTGGGGTGCAGAAGACCTGTTATACAGAGCAGAGGTTAAAGACTGGGGTGAAGAAGGATCGTTGCAGAGAGTAGAGGTTTCAAACTCAGGCTTAGAAGGATTGTTACAGAGAGCAGAGGTTGGAATCTGAGGTGCAGAAGGACTGTTACAGAAAGCAGATGTTGGCAATTGGGGTGCAGAAGGACAGTTATAGAGAGAAGAGGTTGGAGACTGCGGTATAGAAGGACTGTTAGAGAGAGCAGAGTTTGGAGACTTTGGTGCAGAAGGACCGTTATAGAGAGCAGATGTTGGAGACTAGGATGCTGAAGGATTGTTACAGAGAACAGATGTTGGAGACTGAGGTGCAGAATGATTGTTACAGAGAACAGAGGTTGGAGAATGGGGTACAGAAGGACCATTACAGAGAGCAAAGGTTGGAGACTGAGGTGCAAAACGAATTTTACAGAGAGCAGGGGTTAGATACTGGGGTGCAGGAGGACTGTTACAGAGAGCAGAGGTAGGAGAAATGGATGCAAAAGGATCTTAAAGAGAGCAGAGTCTGGAGACTAGGGTGCAGAAGGACTGTTGCACAGAGCAGATGTTCAAGATTGGGGTGCAGAAGAACTGTTACAGAGAGCAAAGTTTAGAGACTGGGGTGCAGAAAGCCTGTTACAGAGAGCAGAGTTTGGAGACTAAGGTGCAGAAGGAATGTTAAAGAGAGCAGACGTTGGAGACTGAGGTGCAGAAGAATTTGTATAGAGAAAAGAGGTTGGAGACAGAGGTTTAGAAGGACTGTTACTGTGAGCAGAGGTTGTAAACTGGGGTGCAGAAGGATCATTGCAGTAAGCAGAGGTTGCAAACTGAGGTTCAGAAGGATCGTTGCAGAGTGCAGAGGTTGAAGACTGATGTGCAGAAAGATCATTACAGAGAGCAGAGGTTGGAGACTGGGGTCAGAAAGACAGTTACAGAGAGCACAGTTTTGAGAGTGGTGTGCAGAGGAAATGTTTCAGTGTGCAGAGATTGGAGACTGTGGTACAGAAGTACTATTAAAAAGTGCAGAGGCTGGAGACTGGGGTTTAGAAGGAATGTCAAAGAGAGCAGAATTTGGAACCTGGGTTGCAGAAGGATCTTACTGAGAGCAGAGCCTGGAGCCTGGGGTCAGAAAGACTGTTGCAGAGAACAGACGTTGGAGACTGTGGTGCAGAAGAATCATTGCTGAGCGCAGAGGTTGGAGACTGGGGTATAGAAGGACTGTTGCAGAGAGGAGAGTTTTGAGACTGGGGTGCAGAAGGACTGTTGCAGAAAGCAGACGTTGGAGAATGAGGTGCAGAAGGACTTTTACAGAGAGCACTGGTTGGAGACTGGGGTGCAGAATAACTCATACACAAAGCAGCGTTTTGAAACTGGGGTGCAGAATGACCGTTACAGAGAGCAGAGGTTGGAGACTGCGGTACAGAAGGACTATTACAGAGAGCAGAGTTTGAAGCCTTGGGTGCAGAAGGACTGTTGCAGAGAACAAAGGTTGGAGACTGAGGTGCAGAAGGATCGTTGCATAGAAAAGTGGTTGGAAACTTGGGTGCAGAATTTCTGTTACAGAGCAGAGTTTGGAGACTTGGTTGCAGAAGGCCTGTTACAGAGAGCAGAGGTTGAAGCCTGTTGAGAAGAAGGATCGTTGCAGTGAGCAGATGTTGAAGACTGGGGTGCAGAAGGACCATTACAGAGAGCAAAGTTTGCAAACTGAGGTGCAGAAGGACTTTTACAGAGAGCAGACGTTGGATACTGGGGTGCAGAAGGACTGTTAAAGGGAGCAGATGTTGGAGACTGAAATGCCGAAGGATCTTACAAAAAGCACAAATTGGAGACTGGAGTGCAAAAGGACTGTTGCAGAGAGAAGAGGTTGGAGACTGAGGTGCAGAAGGATTGTTGCAGAGAGAAGAGGTGGGAGGCAGGGGTGCAGAAGGCCTGTTACAGAGAGAAGAGTTAGGAGACTGGGGTGCAGAAGACCTGTTACAGAGAGCAGAGGTTGGAGACTGGGGTGCAGAAGTACTGATACAGATAGCACAGTTTGAAGACTGGGGTGCAGAAGAATCGTTGCAGAGAGCAGAGGATTCAGAATGAGGTGCAGAAGGACTTTTACAGAGAGCAGAGTTTGGTGTCTGATGTGTAGAACGACTGTTACAGAAACCAGAGGTTTGCAATTGGTTAGCAGAAGGACCATTACAAAGAGAAGAGGTTGGAGACTGCAATACAAAGGGACTGTTACAGAGAGCAGAGTTTGGAGAATGGGTAGAAGAAAAATTGTTGCATAGAGCAGATATTTGAGACTGGGTTGCAGAAGTTCCATTACAGAGAGCAGAGGTTGGAGATTGTGGTGCAGAAGAACTGCACAGAGAGCAGAGGTTGGGGACTGGGGTGCAGAAGGATTGTTACAGGGAGCAGAGTTTGGAGACTAGGGTGCAGAAGGACTGTTACAGAGAGCAGAGGTTCGAGACTGGAGTGCAGAAGAACTGTTACAGAGAGCAGAATTTGGAGACTGGGGTGCATAAGGCCTGTTACAGAGAGCAGATGTTGGTGACTGAGGTACAGAAGGACTCTTATAGAGAGCAGAGGTTGGAGACTGAGGTACAGAAGGACTGGTACAGAGAGTAGAGGTTGGAGACTGAGGTGCAGAAGGACTGTTTCAGAGAGCAGATGTTGGAGAATGGGGTACAGAAGGACTATTGCAAGGATCAGAGGTTGGAGAATGGGGTGCAGAAGGATCTTTACGGAGAGCAGAGGTTGGAGACTGGGGTAAGAAGGACAGTTACGGAGACCACAGGTTGGAGACTGGAGTGCAGAAAAATCGCTGCAGAGAACAGAGGTTGGAAACTGAGGTGCAGAAGGATCGTTTTAGAGAGCAGAGTTTGGAGACTCAGGGGCAGAAGGATCATTAAATAGAGCAGAGGTTGTAGACTGGGGTTCAGAATGACAGTTACAGATAACACAGTTTGGAGATATGAGTGTAGAAGAAATGTTGCAGAGAGAAGAGGTTGGAGACAGGGGTGCAGAAGGACTGTTGCAGAGAGTAGAGCTTGGAGACTGGGGTGCAGAAGGACTGATAAACAAAGCAGAGGTTGGACACTGGACTGCAGAAGGACCATTACAGACAGTAGAGTTTGGAGACTGCAGTACAGAAGGACTTTTACAGAGAGCAAAGGTGGGATTCTGGGGTGCAGAACGACTGTTACAGAGAACAGAGTTTTGAGACTTCCGTGCAGAAAAATCTTAGAGAGTAGAGGTTGGAGACTGGGTTGCAGTAGGACTGTTGCACAGAGCAGAGGTTGGATACTGGGGTGCAGAAAGACTGTTACAGAGAGCAGAGTTTGGAGAGTGCGGTGCAGATGGATCTTACAGAGCGTAGAGGTTGGAGACCTGGGTGCAGAAGGACTGTAGCAGAGAGAGAGTTTGGAGACTGGGGTACAAAAGACTGTTAAAGAGAGCAGAGGTTGGAGACTGTGATGCAGAAGGATCTTACAGAGAGTAGAGGTTGGAGACTGGGGTGCAGTAGGACTGTTGCAGAGAGCAGAGGTTGGAGACTGGGTTGTAGAAGGACTCTTACAGATAGCACAGTTTCAAGACAGGGTTGCAGAAAGATCTTACAGAGAGCCTTTTGGAGACAAAAGTGCAGAAGTAGTGTTACAAGAGCAGAGGTTACAGACTGGGGTGCCGAAGAATTGTTGCAGAGAGCAGCGTTTTCAGACTGAGGTGCAGAAGGACAGTTACAGAGAGCACAGTTTGGAGACCTGGGTGTAGAAGAAATGTTGCAGAGAGCAAATGTTGGATCCTGTGGTGCAAAAGGACTGTTACAGAGAGCAGAGTATGTAGACTGAGTTGCAGAAGAATCGTTGTGGAGAGCGTAGGTAGAGAATGG
>NW_027523131.1:0-58905 GCF_052094955.1 Ictidomys tridecemlineatus
AATTTCGTTCTTCTAGGTGAAACCGTTCGTTGGCAGTAACCGGTTTCATTTTGAGGTTTCACTCTGTTTTCTCCTATATGGATACATGTATTTGGAACTCTAAATCAAACACGGTTTGTGCTAGCTCTTTGAAACTTGACACCATAAAGCAGTTTCAAGTTCTATCTCTATGGTTTGTTTGCTGTTGATGTAGCCCTAAGCAGAGACTGGCGAGAATCACTTTCATGGAAAGGGCCTGCCAAGCTTCCAAAAAACTACGAGTTGCCTGAAATCTCAGCACACACTTTTTCACCCAATCTTGATGAAACTTTCAGGTAATGATCAGTACACCAATCCCACTTGGCTCGCCAAATTTCGTTCTTCTAGGTGAAACCGTTCATTGGCAGAAACCGGTTTCATTTTGAGGTTTCACTCTGTTTTCTCCTATAGGGATACATGTATTTGGACCTCTAAATCAAACACGGTTTGTGCTAGCTCTTTGAAACTTGACACAATAAAGCAGTTTCAAGTTCTATCTCTATGGTTTGTTTGCTGTTGATGTAGCCCTAAGCAGAGACTGGCGAGAATCACTTTCATGGAAAGGGCCTGCCAAGCTTCCAAAAAACTACGAGTTGCCTGAAATCTCAGCACACACTTTTTCACCCAATCTTGATGAAACTTTCAGGTAATGATCAGTACACCAATCCCACTTGGCTCGCCAAAATTTCGTTCTTCTAGGTGAAACCGTTCGTTGGCAGGAACCGGTTTCATTTTGAGGTTTCACTCTGTTTTCTCCTATAGGGATACATGTATTTGGAACTCTAAATCAAACACGGTTTGTGCTAGCTCTTTGAAACTTGACACCATAAAGCAGTTTCAAGTTCTATCTCTATGGTTTGTTTGCTGTTGATGTAGCCCTAAGCAGAGACTGGCAAGAATCACTTTTATGAAAAGGGCCTGCCAAGCTTCCAAAAAACTACGAGTTGCCTGAAATCTCAGCACACACTTTTTCACCCAATCTTGATGAAACTTTCAGGTAATGATCAGTACACCAATCCCACTTGGCTCGCCAAATTTCGCTCTTCTAGGTGAAACCGTTCGTTGGCAGTAACCGGTTTCATTTTGAGGTTTCACTCTGTTTTCTCCTATAGGGATACATGTATTTGGAACTCTAAATCAAACACGGTTTGTGCTAGCTCTTTGAAACTTGACACAATAAAGCAGTTTCAAGTTCTATCTCTATGGTTTGTTAGCTGTTGATGTAGCCCTAAGCAGAGACTGGCGAGAATCACTTTCATGGAAAGGGCCTGCCAAGCTTCCAAAAACTACGAGTTGCCTGAAATCTCAGCACACACTTTTTCACCCAATCTTGATGAAACTTTCAGGTAATGATCAGTACACCAATCCCACTTGGCTCGCCAAATTTCGTTCTTCTAGGTGAAACCGTTCGTTGGCAGTAACCGGTTTCATTTTGAGGTTTCACTCTGTTTTCTCCTATATGGATACATGTATTTGGAACTCTAAATCAAACACGGTTTGTGCTAGCTCTTTGAAACTTGACACCATAAAGCAGTTTCAAGTTCTATCTCTATGGTTTGTTTGCTGTTGATGTAGCCCTAAGCAGAGACTGGCGAGAATCACTTTCATGGAAAGGGCCTGCCAAGCTTCCAAAAAACTACGAGTTGCCTGAAATCTCAGCACACACTTTTTCACCCAATCTTGATGAAACTTTCAGGTAATGATCAGTACACCAATCCCACTTGGCTCGCCAAATTTCGTTCTTCTAGGTGAAACCGTTCATTGGCAGAAACCGGTTTCATTTTGAGGTTTCACTCTGTTTTCTCCTATAGGGATACATGTATTTGGACCTCTAAATCAAACACGGTTTGTGCTAGCTCTTTGAAACTTGACACAATAAAGCAGTTTCAAGTTCTATCTCTATGGTTTGTTTGCTGTTTATGTAGCCCTAAGCAGAGACTGGCGAGAATCACTTTCATGGAAAGGGCCTGCCAAGCTTCCAAAAAACTACGAGTTGCCTGAAATCTCAGCACACACTTTTTCACCCAATCTTGATGAAACTTTCAGGTAATGATCAGTACACCAATCCCACTTGGCTCGCCAAAATTTCGTTCTTCTAGGTGAAACCGTTCATTGGCAGTAACCGGTTTCATTTTGAGGTTTCACTCTGTTTTCTCCTATAGGGATACATGTATTTGGAACTCTAAATCAAACACGTTTTGTGCTAGCTCTTTGAAACTTGACATAATAAAGCAGTTTCAAGTTCTATCTCTATGATTTGTTTGCTGTTGATGTAGCCCTAAGCAGAGACTGGCGAGAATCACTTTCATGGAAAGGGCCTGCCAAGCTTCCAAAAAACTACGAGTTGCCTGAAATCTCAGCACACACTTTTTCACCCAATCTTGATGAAACTTTCATGTAATGATCAGTACACCAATCCCACTTGGCTCGCCAAATTTCGTTCTTCTAGGTGAAACCGTTCGTTGGCAGAAACCGGTTTCATTTTGAGGTTTCACTCTGTTTTCTCCTATAGGGATACATGTATTTGGAACTCTAAATCAAACACGGTTTGTGCTAGCTCTTTGAAACTTGACACAATAAAGTAGTTTCAAGTTCTATCTCTATGGTTTGTTTGCTGTTGATGTAGCCCTAAGCAGAGACTGGCGAGAATCACTTTCATGGAAAGGGCCTGCCAAGCTTCCAAAAAACTACGAGTTGCCTGAAATCTCAGCACACACTTTTTCACCCAATCTTGATGAAACTTTCAGGTAATGATCAGTACACCAATCCCACTTGGCTCGCCAAAATTTCGTTCTTCTACGTGAAACCGTTCGTTGGAAGTAACCGGTTTCATTTTGAGGTTTCACTCTGTTTTCTCCTATAGGGATACATGTATTTGGAACTCTAAATCAAACACGGTTTGTGCTAGCTCTTTGAAACTTGACACCATAAAGCAGTTTCAAGTTCTATCTCTATGGTTTGTTTGCTGTTGATGTAGCCCTAAGCAGAGACTGGCAAGAATCACTTTCATGAAAGGGCCTGCCAAGCTTCCAAAAAACTACGAGTTGCCTGAAATCTCAGCACACACTTTTTCACCCAATCTTGATGAAACTTTCAGGTAATGATCAGTACACCAATCCCACTTGGCTCGCCAAATTTCGTTCTTCTAGGTGAAACCGTTCGTTGGCAGTAACCGGTTTCATTTTGAGGTTTCACTCTGTTTTCTCCTATAGGGATACATGTATTTGGAACTCTAAATCAAACACCGGTTTGTGCTAGCTCTTTGAAACTTGACATAATAAAGCAGTTTCAAGTTCTATCTCTATGATTTGTTTGCTGTTGATGTAGCCCTAAGCAGAGACTGGCGAGAATCACTTTCATGGAAAGGGCCTGCCAAGCTTCCAAAAACTACGCGTTGCCTGAAATCTCAGCACACACCTTTTCACCCAATCTTGATGAAACTTTCAGGTAATGATCAGTACACCAATACCACTTGGCTCGCCAAATTTCGTTCTTCTAGGTGAAACCGTTCATTGGAGGTAACCGGTTTCATTTTGAGGTTTCACTCTGTTTTTCTCCTATAGTGATACATGTATTTGGAACTCTAAATCAAACACGGTTTGTGCTAGCTCTTTGAAACTTGACACAATAAAGCAGTTTCAAGTTCTATCTCTATGGTTTGTTAGCTTTTGATGTAGCCCTAAGCAGAGACTGGCGAGAATCACTTTCATTGAAAGGGCCTGCCAAGCTTCCAAAGAACTACGAGTTGCCTGAAATCTCAGCACACACTTTTTCACCCAATCTTGATGAAACTTTCAGGTAATGATCAGTACACCAATCCCACTTGGCTCGCCAAATTTCGTTCTTCTAGGTGAAACCGTTCGTTGGCAGTAACCGGTTTCATTTTGAGGTTTCACTCTGTTTTCTCCTATAGGGATACATGTATTTGGAACTCTAAATCAAACACGGTTAGTGCTAGCTCTTTGAAACTTGACACAATAAAGCAGTTTCAAGTTCTATCTCTATGGTTTGTCAGCTTTTGATGTAGCCCTAAGCAGAGACTGGCGAGAATCACTTTCATGGAAAGGGCCTGCCCAAGCTTCCAAAGAACTACGAGTTGCCTGAAATCTCAGCACACACTTTTTCACCCAATCTTGATGAAACTTTCAGGTAATGATCAGTACACCAATCCCACTTGGCTCGCCAAATTTCGCTCTTCTAGGTTAAACCGTTCGTTGGCAGTAACCGGTTTCATTTTGAGGTTTCACTCTGTTTTCTCCTATAGGGATACATGTATTTGGAACTCTAAATCAAACACGGTTTGTGCTAGCTCTTTGAAACTTGACACAATAAAGCAGTTTCATGTTCTATCTCTATGGTTTGTTAGCTGTTGATGTAGCCCTAAGCAGAGACTGGCGAGAATCATTTTAATGGAAAGGGCCTGCCAAGCTTCCAAAAAACTACGAGTTGCCTGAAACGTCAGCACACACTTTTTCACCCAATCTTGATGAAACTTTCAGGTAATGATCAATACACCAGTCCCACTTGGCTCGCCAAATTTCGTTCTTCTAGGTGAAACCGTTCGTTGGCAGTAACCGGTTTCATTTTGAGGTTTCACTCTGTTTTCTCCTATAGGGATACATGTATTTGGAACTCTAAATCAAACACGGTTTGTGCTAGCTCTTTGAAACTTGACACCATAAAGCAGTTTCAAGTTCTATCTCTATGGTTTGTTTGCTGTTGATGTAGCCCTAAGCAGAGACTGGCGAGAATCACTTTCATAGAAAGGGCCTGCCAAGCTTCCAAAAAACTATGAGTTGCCTGAAATGTCAGCACACACTTTTTCACCCAATTTTGATGAAACTTTCAGGAAATTATCAGTACACCAATCCCACCTGGCTCGCCAAATTTCGTTCTTCTAGGTGGAACATTCGTTGGCAGTAACTGTTTTCATTTTGAGGTTTCACTCTGTTTTCTCCTATAGGGATACATGTATTTGGAACTCTAAATCAAACCCGGTTTGTGCTAGCTCTTTGAAACTTGACACAATAAAGCAGTTTCAAGTTCTATCTTTATGGTTTCTTTGCTGTTGATGTAGCCCTAAGCAGAGACTGGCGAGAATCACATTCATGGAAAGGGCCTGCCAAGCTTCCAAAAAATTACGAGTTGCCTGAAATCTCAGCACACACTTTTTAACCCAATCTTGATGAAACTTTCAGGAAATGATCAGTACACCAATCCCACTTGGCTCGCCAAATTTCGTTCTTCTAGGTGAAACCGTTGATTGGCAGTAACCAATTTCATTTTGAGGTTTCACTCTGTTTTCTCCTATAGGGATACATGTATTTGGAACTCTAAATCAAACACGGTTTGTGCTAGCTTTTTGAAACTTGACACAATAAAGCAATTTCAAATTCTATCTCTATGATTTGTTTGCTGTTCATGTAGCCCTAAGCAGAGACTGGCGAGAATCACTTTCATGGAAAGGGCCTGCCAAGCTTCCAAAAAACTACGAGTTGCCTGAAATCTCAGCACACACTTTTTCTCCCAATCTTGATGAAACTTTCAGGTAATGATCAGTACACCAATCCCACTTGGTTCGCCAAATTTCGTTCTTCTACGTGAAACCGTTCATTGGCAGTAACCGGTTTCATTTTCAGGTTTCACTCTATTTTCTTTTATACGGATACATGTATTTGGAACTCTAAATCAAACATGGTTTGTGCTAGCTCTTTGAAACTTGACACAATAAAGCAGTTTCAAGTTCTATCTCTATGGTTTGTTTGCTGTTGATGTAGCCCTAAGCAGAGACTGGCGAGAATCACTTTCATGGAAAGGGCCTGCCAAGCTTCCAAAAAGTACGAGTTGCCTGAAATCTCAGCACACACTTTTTCACCCAATCTTGATGAAACTTTCAGGTAATGATCAGTACACCAATCCCACTTGGCTCGCCAAATTTCGTTCTTCTAGGTGAAACCGTTCCTTGGAAGTCACCGGTTTCATTTTGAGGTTTCACTCTGTTTTCTCCTATAGGGATACATGTATTTGGAACTCTAAATCAAACACGGTTTGTGCTAGCTCTTTGAAACTTGACACCATAATGCAGTTTCAAGTTCTATCTCTATGGTTTGTTTGCTGTTGATGTAGCCCTAAGCAGAGACTGGCGAGAATCACTTTCATGGGAAGGGCCTGCCAAACTTCCAAAAAACTACGAGTTGCCTGAAATCTCAGCACACACATTTTCACCCAATCTTGAATGAAACTTTCAGGTGCCTGAAATCTCAGCACACACTTTTTTTCACCCAATCTTGATGAAACTTTCAGGTAATGATCAGTACAACAATCCCACTTGGCTCGCCAAATTTCGCTCTTCTAGGTTAAACCGTTCGTTGGCAGTAACCGGTTCCATTTTGAGGTTTCACTCTGTTTTCTCCTATAGGGATACATGTATTTGGAACTCTAAATCAAACACGGTTTGTGCTAGCTCTTTGAAACTTGACACAATAAAGCAGTTTCAAGTTCTATCTCTATGGTTTGTTAGCTGTTGATGTATCCCTAAGCAGAGACTGGCGAGAATCATTTTAATGGAAAGGGCCTGCCAAGCTTCCAAAAAACTACGAGTTGCCTGAAACGTCAGCACACACTTTTTCACCCAATCTTGATGAAACTTTCAGGTAATGATCAATACACCAGTCCCACTTGGCTCGCCAAATTTCGTTCTTCTAGGTGAAACCGTTCGTTGGCAGTAACCGGTTTCATTTTGAGGTTTCACTCTGTTTTCTCCTATAGGGATACATGTATTTGGAACTCTAAATCAAACACGGTTTGTGCTAGCTCTTTGAAACTTGACACCATAAAGCAGTTTCAAGTTCTATCTCTATGGTTTGTTTGCTGTTGATGTAGCCCTAAGCAGAGACTGGCGAGAATCACTTTCATGGAAAGGGCCTGCCAAGCTTCCAAAAAACTATGAGTTGCCTGAAATGTCAGCACACACTTTTTCACCCAATTTTGATGAAACTTTCAGGAAATTATCAGTACACCAATCCCACCTGGCTCGCCAAATTTCGTTCTTCTAGGTGGAACGTTCGTTGGCAGTAACTGTTTTCATTTTTGAGGTTTCACTCTGTTTTCTCCTATAGGGATACATGTATTTGGAACTCTAAATCAAACCCGGTTTGTGCTAGCTCTTTGAAACTTGACACAATAAAGCAGTTTCAAGTTCTATCTTTATGGTTTCTTTGCTGTTGATGTAGCCCTAAGCAGAGACTGGCGAGAATCACTTTCATGGAAAGGGCCTGCCAAGCTTCCAAAAAACTACGAGTTGCCTGAAATCTCAGCACACACTTTTTAACCCAATCTTGATGAAACTTTCAGGAAATGATCAGTACACCAATCCCACTTGGCTCGCCAAATTTCGTTCTTCTAGGTGAAACCGTTGATTGGCAGTAACCAATTTCATTTTGAGGTTTCACTCTGTTTTCTCCTAGAGGGATACATGTATTTGGAACTCTAAATCAAACACGGTTTGTGCTAGCTTTTTGAAACTTGACACAATAAAGCAATTTCAAATTCTATCTCTATGATTTGTTTGCTGTTCATGTAGCCCTAAGCAGAGACTGGCGAGAATCACTTTCATGGAAAGGGCCTGCCAAGCTTCCAAAAAACTACGAGTTGTCTGAAATCTCAGCACACACTTTTTCTCCCAATCTTGATGAAACTTTCAGGTAATGATCAGTACACCAATCCCACTTGGTTCGCCAAATTTCGTTCTTCTACGTAAAACCGTTCATTGGCAGTAACCGGTTTCATTTTCAGGTTTCACTCTATTTTCTTTTATACGGATACATGTATTTGGAACTCTAAATCAAACACGGTTTGTGCTAGCTCTTTGAAACTTGACACCATAAAGCAGTTTCAAGTTCTATCTCTATGGTTTGTTTGCTGTTGATGTAGCCCTAAGCAGAGACTGGCGAGAATCACTTTCATGGAAAGGGCCTGCCAAACTTCCAAAAAACTACGAGTTGCCTGAAATCTCAGCACACACATTTTCACCCAATCTTGATGAAACTTTCAGGTGCCTGAAATCTCAGCACACACTTTTTCACCCCAATCTTGATGAAACTTTCAGGTAATGATCAGTACAACAATCCCACTTGGCTCTCCAAATTTCGTTCTTCTAGGTGAAACCGCTCGTTGGCAGTAACCGATTTCATTTTGAGGTTTCACTCTGTTTTCTCCTATAGGGATACATGTATTTGGAACTCTATATCAAACACGGTTTGTGCTAGCTCTTTGAAACTTGACACCATAAAGCAGTTTCAAGTTCTTTCTCTATGGTTTGTTTGCTGTTGATGTAGCCCTAAGCAGAGACTGGCGAGAATCACTTTCATGGAAAGGACCTGCCAAGCTTCCAAATAACTACTAGTTGCCTGAAATCTCAGCACACACTTTTTCACACAATCTTGATGAAACTCTCAGGTAATGATCAGTACACAAATCCCACTTGGATCGCCAAATTTCGCTCTTCTAGGTGAAACCGTTCGTTGGCAGTTACCAGTTTCATTTTGAGGTTTCACTCTGTTTTCTCCTATAGGGATACATGTATTTGGAACTCTAAATCAAACACGGTTTGTGCTTGCTCTTTGAAACTTGACACCATAAAGCAGTTTCAAGTTCTATCTCTATGGTTTGTTAGCTGTTGATGTAGCCCTTAGCAGAGACTGGCGAGAATCAGTTTTATGGAAAGGGCCTGCCAAGCATCCAAAAAACTACGAGTTGCCTGAAATCTCAGCACACACTTTTTCACCCAATCTTGATGAAACTTTCAGGTAATGATCAGTACACCAATCCCACTTGGCTCGACAAATTTCGTTCTTCTAGGTGAAACCGTTCGTTGGCAGTAACCGGTTTCATTTTGAGGTTTCACTCTGTTTTCTCCTATAGGGATACATGTATTTGGAACTCTAAATCAAACACGGTTTGTGCTAGCTCTTTGAAACTTGACACCATAAAGCAGTTTCAAGTTCTATCTCTATCGTTTGTTTGCTGTTGATGTAGCCCTAAGCAGAGACTGGCGAGAATCACTTTCATGGAAAAGGGCCTGCCAAGCTTCCAAAAAACTACCAGTTGCCTGAAATCTCAGCACACACTTTTTCACCCATTCTTGATGAAACTTTCAGGTAATGATCAGTACACCAATCCCACTTGGCTCGCCAAATTTCGTTCTTCTAGGTGAAACCGTTCGTTGGCAGTAACCGGTTTCATTTTGAGGTTTCACTCTGTTTTCTCCTATAGGGATACATGTATTTGGAACTCTAAATCAAACAAGGTTTGTGGTAGCTCTTTGAAACTTGACACCATAAAGCAGTTTCAAGTTCTATCTCTATGGTTTGTTTGCTGTTGACGTAGCCCTAAGCAGAGACTGGCGAGAATCACTTTCATGGAAAGGGCCTGCCAAGCTTCCAAAAAACTACGAGTTGCCTGAAATCTCAGCACACACTTTTTCACTCAATCTTGATGAAACTTTCAGGTAATGATCAGTACACCAATCCCACTTGGCTCGCCAAATTTCGTTCTTCTAGGTGAAACCGTTCGTTGGCAGTCACCGGTTTCATTTTGAGGTTTCACTCTGTTTTCTCCTATAGGGATACATGTATTTGGAACTCTAAATCAAACACGGTTTGTGCTAGCTCTTTGAAACTTGACACCATAAAGTAGTTTCAAGTTCTATCTCTATGGTTTGTTTGCTGTTGATGTAGCCCTAAGCAGAGACTGGCGAGAATCACTTTCATGGAAAGGGCCTGCCAAGCTTCCAAAAAACTACGAGTTGCCTGAAATCTCAGCACACACTTTTTCACCCAATCTTATGAAACTTTCAGGTAATGATCAGTACACCAATCCCACTTGGCTCGCCAAATTTCGTTCTTCTAGGTGAAACCGTTCGTTGGCAGTAACCGGTTTCATTTTGAGGTTTCACTCTGTTTTCTCCTATAGGGATACATGTATTTGGAACTCTAAATCAAACACGGTTTGTGCTAGCTCTTTGAAACTTGACACAATAAAGCAGTTTCAAGTTCTATCTCTATGGTTTGTTTGCTGTTGATGTAGCCCTAAGCAGAGACTGGCGAGAATCACTTTCATGGAAAGGGCCTGCCAAGCTTCCAAAAAACTACGAGTTGCCTGAAATCTCAGCACACACTTTTTCACCCAATCTTGGTGAAACGCTCAGGTAATGATCAGTACACCAATCCCACTTGGCTCGCCAAATTTCGCTCTTCTAGGTGAAACCGTTCGTTGGCAGTCACCGGTTTCATTTTGAGGTTTCACTCTGTTTTCTCCTATAGGGATACATGTATTTGGAACTCTAAATCAAACACGGTTTGTGCTAGCTCTTTGAAACTTGACACAATAAAGCAGTTTCAAGTTCTATCTCTATGGTTTGTTTGCTGTTGATGTAGCCCTAAGCAGAGACTGGCGAGAATCACTTTCATGGAAAGGGCCTGCCAAGCTTCCAAAAAACTACGAGTTCCCTGAAATCTCAGCACACAATTTTTCACCCAATCTTGATGAAACTTTCAGGTAATGATCAGTACACCAATCCCACTTGGCTCGCCAAATTTCGTTCTTCTAGGTAAAACCGTTCGTTGGCAGTAACCGGTTTCATTTTGAGGTTTCACTCTGTTTTCTCCTATAGGGATACATGTATTTGGAACTCTAAATCAAACACGGTTTGTGCTAGCTCTTTGAAACTTGACACCATGAAGCAGTTTCAAGTTCTATCTTTATGGTTTGTTTGCTGTTGATGTAGCCCTAAGCAGAGACTGGCGAGAATCACTTTCATGGAAAGGGCCTGCCAAGCTTCCAAAAAACTACGAGTTGCCTGAAATCTCAGCACACACTTTTTCACCCAATCTTGATGAAACTTTCAGGTAATGATCAGTACACCAATCCCACTTGGCTCGCCAAATTTCGTTCTTATAGGTGAAACCGATCGTTGGCAGTAACCGGTTTCATTTTGAGGTTTCACTCTGTTTTCTCCTATAGGGATACATGTATTTGGAACTTTAAATCAAACACGGTTTGTGTTAGCTCTTTGAAACTTGACACAATAAAGCAGATTCAAGTTCTATCTCTATGGTTTGTTTGCTGTTGATGTAGCCCTAAGCAGAGACTGGCGAGAATCACTTTCATGGAAAGGGCCTGCCAAGCTTCCAAAAAACTACGAGTTGCCTGAAATCTCAGCACACATTTTTTCACCCAATCTTGATGAAACTTTCAGGTGCCTGAAATCTCAGCACACACTTTTTCACCCAATCTTATGAAACTTTCAGGTAATGATCAGTACACCAATCCCACTTGGCTCGCCAAATTTCGTTCTTCTAGGTGAAACCGTTCGTTGGCAGTAACCGGTTTCATTTTGAGGTTTCACTCTGTTTTCTCCTATAGGGATACATGTATTTGGAACTCTAAATCAAACACGGTCTGTGCTAGCACTTTGAAACTTGACACAATAAAGCAGTTTCAAGTTCTATCTCTATGGTTTGTTTGCTGTTGATGTAGCCCTAAGCAGAGACTGGCGAGAATCACTTTCATGGAAAGGGCCTGCCAAGCTTCCAAAAAACTACGAGTTGCCTGAAATCTCAGCACACACTTTTTCACCCAATCTTGGTGAAACGCTCAGGTAATGATCAGTACACCAATCCCACTTGGCTCGCCAAATTTCGCTCTTCTAGGTGAAACCGTTCGTTGGCAGTAACCGGTTTCATTTTGAGGTTTCACTCTGTTTTCTCCTATAGGGATACATGTATTTGGAACTCTAAATCAAACACGGTTTGTGCTAGCTCTTTGAAACTTGACACCATAAAGCAGTTTCAAGTTCTATCTCTATGGTTTGTTTGCTGTTGATGTAGCCCTAAGCAGAGATTGGCGAGAATCACTTTCATGGAAAGGGCCTGCCAAGCTTCCAAAAAACTACGAGTTCCCTGAAATCTCAGCACACACTTTTTCACCCAATCTTGATGAAACTTTCAGGTAATGATCAGTACACCAATCCCACTTGGCTCGCCAAATTTCGTTCTTCTAGGTGAAACCGTTCGTTGGCAGTCACCGGTTTCATTTTGAGGTTTCACTCTGTTTTCTCCTATAGGGATGAATGTATTTGGAACTCTAAATCAAACACGGTTTGTGCTAGCTCTTTGAAACTTGACACCATAAAGCAGTTTCAAGTTCTATCTCTATGGTTTGTTTGCTGTTGATGTAGCCCTAAGCAGAGACTGGCGAGAATCACTTTCATGGAAAGGGCCTGCCAAGCTTCCAAAAAACTACGAGTTCCCTGAAATCTCAGCACACACTTTTTCACCCAATCTTGATGAAACTTTCAGGTAATGATCAGTACACCAATCCCACTTGGCTCGCCAAATTTCGTTCTTCTAGGTGAAACCGTTCGTTGGCAGTAACCGGTTTCATTTTGAGGTTTCACTCTGTTTTCTCCTATAGGGATGAATGTATTTGGAACTCTAAATCAAACACGGTTTGTGCTAGCTCTTTGAAACTTGACACCATAAAGCAGTTTCAAGTTCTATCTCTATGGTTTGTTTGCTGTTGATGTAGCCCTAAGCAGAGACTGGCGAGAATCACTTTCATGGAAAGGGCCTGCCAAGCTTCCAAAAAACTACGAGTTGCCTGAAATCTCAGCACACACTTTTTCACCCAATCTTGATGAAACTTTCAGGTAATGATCAGTACACCAATCCCAATTGGCTCGCCAAATTTCGTTTTTCTAGGTGAAACCGTTCGTTGGCAGTAACCGGTTTCATTTTGAGGTTTCACTCTGTTTTCTCCTATAGGGATACATGTATTTGGAACTCTAAATCAAACACGGTTTGTGCTAGCTCTTTGAAACTTGACACCATAAAGCAGTTTCAAGTTCTATTTCTATGGTTTGTTTGCTGTTGATGTAGCCCTAAGCAGAGACTGGCGAGAATCACTTTCATGGAAAGGGCCTGCCAAGCTTCCAAAAAACTACGAGTTGCCTGAAATCTCAGCACACACTTTTTCACCCAATCTTGATGAAACTTTCAGGTAATGATCAGTACACCAATCCCACTTGGCTCGCCAAATTTCGTTCTTCTAGGTGAAACCGTTCGTTGGCAGTAACCGGTTTCATTTTGAGGTTTCACTCTGTTTTCTCCTATAGGGATACATGTATTTGGAACTCTAAATCAAACACGGTTGGTGCTAGCTCTTTGAAACTTGACACAATAAAGCAGTTTCAAGTTCTATCTCTATGGTTTGTTTGCTGTTGATGTAGCCCTAAGCAGAGACTGGCGAGAATCACTTTCATGGAAAGGGCCTGCCAAGCTTCCAAAAAACTACGAGTTGCCTGAAATCTCAGCACACACTTTTTCATTCAATCTTGATGAAACTTTCAGGTAATGATCAGTACACCAATCCCACTTGGCACGCCAAATTTCGTTCTTCTAGGTGAAACCGTTCATTCGCAGTAACCGGTTTCATTTTGAGGTTTCACTCTGTTTTCTCCTATAGGGATACATGTATTTGGAACTCTAAATCAAACACGGTTTGTTCTAGCTCTTTGAAACTTGACACAATAAAGCAGTTTCAAGTTCTATCTGTATGGTTTGTTTGCTGTTCATGTAGCCCTAAGCAGAGACTGGCGAGAATCACTTTCATGGAAAGGGCCTGCCAAGCTTCCAAAAAACTACGAGTTGCCTGAAATCTCAGCACACACTTTTTCACCCAGTCTTGATGAAACTTTCAGGTAATGATCAGTACACCAATCCCACTTGGCTCGCCAAATTTCGTTCTTCTAGGTGAAACCGTTCGTTGGCAGTAACCGGTTTCATTTTGAGGTTTCACTCTGTTTTCTCCTATAGGGATACATGTATTTGGAACTCTAAATCAAACACAGTTTGTGCTAGCTCTTTGAAACTTGACACCATAAAGCAGTTTTAAGTTCTACCTCTATGGTTTGTTTGCTGTTGATGTAGCCCTAAGCAGAGACTGGCGAGAATCACTTTCATGGAAAGGGCCTGCCAAGCTTCCAAAAAACTACGAGTTCCTGAAATCTCAGCACACACTTTTTCACCTAATCTTGATGAAACTCTCAGGTAATGATCAGTACACCAATCCCACTTGGCTCGCCAAATTTCGCTCTTCTAGGTTAAACCGTTCGTTGGCAGTAACCGGTTTCATTTTGAGGTTTCACACTGTTTTCTCCTATAGGGATACATGTATTTGGAACTCTAAATCAAACACGGTTTGTGCTAGCTCTTTGAAACTTGACACAATAAAGCAGTTTCAAGTTCTATCTCTATGGTTTGTTTGCTGTTGATGTAGCCCTAAGCAGAGACTGGCGAGAATCACTTTCATGGAAAGGGCCGGCCTGCCAAGCTTCCAAAAAACTACGAGTTCCCTGAAATCTCAGCACACACTTTTTCACCTAATCTTGATGAAACTCTCAGGTAATGATCAGTACACCAATCCCACTTGGCTCGCCAAATTTCGCTCTTCTAGGTTAAACCGTTCGTTGGCAGTAACCGGTTTCATTTTGAGGTTTCACACTGTTTTCTCCTATAGGGATACATGTATTTGGAACTCTAAATCAAACACCGTTTGTGCTAGCTCTTTGAAACTTGACACCATAAAGCAGTTTCAAGTTCTATCTCTATGGTTTGTTTGCTGTTGATGTAGCCCTAAGCAGAGACTGGCGAGAATCACTTTCATGGAAAGGGCCTGCCAGCTTCCAAAAAACTACGAGTTCCCTGAAATCTCAGCACACACTTTTTCACCCAATCTTGATGAAACTCTCAGGTAATGATCAGTACACCAATCCACTTGGCTCGCCAAATTTCGCTCTTCTAGGTTAAACCGTTCGTTGGCAGTAACCGGTTTCATTTTGAGGTTTCACACTGTTTTCTCCTATAGGGATACATGTATTTGGAACTCTAAATCAACACGTTTGTGCTAGCTCTTTGAAACTTGACACCATAAAGCAGTTTCAAGTTCTATCTCTATGGTTTGTTTGCTGTTGATGTAGCCCTAAGCAGAGACTGGCGAGAATCACCTTCATGGAAAGGGCCTGCCAAGCTTCCAAAAAAATACGAGTTGCCTGAAATCTCAGCACACACTTTTTCACCCAATCTTGATGAAACTTTCAGGTAATGATCAGTGCACCAATCCCACTTGGCTCGCCAAATTTCGTTCTTCTAGGTGAAACCGTTCGTTGGCAGTAACCGGTTTCATTTTGAGGTTTCAGTCTGTTTTCTCCTATAGGGATACATGTATTTGGAACTCTAAATCAAACACGGTTTGTGCTAGCTCTTTGAAACTTGACACCATAAAGCAGTTTCAAGTTCTATCTCTATGGTTTGTTTGCTGTTGATGTAGCCCTAAGCAGAGACTGGCGAGAATCACTTTCATGGAAAGGGCCTGCCAAGCTTCCAAAAAACTACGAGTTCCCTGAAATCTCAGCACACACTTTTTCACCCAATCTTGATGAAACTCTCAGGTAATGATCAGTACACCAATCCCACTTGGCTCGCCAAATTTCGCTCTTCTAGGTTAAACCGTTCGTTGGCAGTAACCGGTTTCATTTTGAGGTTTCACACTGTTTTCTCCTATAGGGATACATGTATTTGGAACTCTAAATCAAACACGGTTTGTGCTAGCTCTTTGAAACTTGACACCATAAAGCAGTTTCAAGTTCTATCTCTATGGTTTGTTTGCTGTTGATGTAGCCCTAAGCAGAGACTGGCGAGAATCACCTTCATGGAAAGGGCCTGCCAAGCTTCCAAAAAAATACGAGTTTCCTGAAATCTCAGCACACACTTTTTCACCCAATCTTGATGAAACTTTCAGGTAATGATCAGTACACCAATCCCACTTGGCTCGCCAAATTTCGTTCTTCTAGGTGAAACTGTTCGTTGGCAGTAACCGGTTTCATTTTGAGGTTTCAGTCTGTTTTCTCCTATAGGGATACATGTATTTGGAACTCTAAATCAAACACGGTTTGTGCTAGCTCTTTGAATCTTGACACAATAAAGCAGTTTCAAGTTCTATCTCTATGGTTTGTTTGCTGTTGATATAGCCCTAAGCAGAGATTGGCGAGAATCACTTTCATGGAAAGGGCCTGCCAAGCTTCCAAAAAACTACGAGTTGCCTGAAATCTCAGCACACACTTTTTCACCCAATCTTGATGAAACTTTCAGGTAATGATCAGTACACCAATCCCACTTGGCTCGCCAAATTTCGTTCTTCTAGGTGAAACCGTTCGTTGGCAGGAACCGGTTTCATTTTGAGGTTTCACTCTGTTTTCTCCTATAGGGATACATGTATTTGGAACTCTAAATCAAACACGGTTTGTGCTAGCTCTTTGAAACTTGACACCATAAAGCAGTTTCAAGTTCTATTTCTATGGTTTGTTTGCTGTTGATGTAGCCCTAAGCAGAGACTGGCGAGAATCACTTTCATGGAAAGGGCCTGCCAAGCTTCCAAAAAACTACGAGTTGCCTGAAATCTCAGCACACACTTTTTCACCCAATCTTGATGAAACTTTCAGGTAATGATCAGTACACCAATCCCACTTGGCTCGCCAAATTTCGTTCTTCTAGGTGAAACCGTTCATTCGCAGTAACCGGTTTCATTTTGAGGTTTCACTCTGTTTTCTCCTATAGGGATACATGTATTTGGAACTCTAAATCAAACACGGTTTGTGCTAGCTCTTTGAAACTTGACACAATAAAGCAGTTTCAAGTTCTCTCTCTATGGTTTGTTTGCTGTTGATGTAGCCCTAAGCAGAGACTGGCGAGAATCACTTTCATGGAAAGGGCCTGCCAAGCTTCCAAAAAACTACGAGTTGCCTGAAATCTCAGCACACACTTTTTCACCCAATCTTGATGAAACTTTCAGGTAATGATCAGTACACCAATCCCACTTGGCTCGCCAAATTTCGTTCTTCTAGGTGAAACCGTTCGTTGGCAGTAACCGGTTTCATTTTGAGGTTTCACTCTGTTTTCTCCAATAGGGATACATGTATTTGGAACTCTAAATCAAACACGGTTTGTGCTAGCTCTTTGAAACTTGACACCATAAAGCAGTTTCAAGTTCTATCTCTATGGTTAGTTTGCTGTTGATGTAGCCCTAAGCAGAGACTGGCGAGAATCACTTTCATGGAAAGGGCCTGCCAAGCTTCCAAAAAACTATGAGGTGCCTGAAATCTCAGCACAAACTTTTTCACCCAATCTTGATGAAACTTTCCGGTGCCTGAAATCTCAGCACACACTTTTTCACCCAATCTTGATGAAACTTTCAGGTAATGATCAGTACACCAATCCCACTTGGCTCGCCAAATTTCGTTCTTCTAGGTGAAACCGTTCATTCGCAGTAACCGGTTTCATTTTGAGGTTTCACTCTGTTTTCTCCTATAGGGATACATGTATTTGGAACTCTAAATCAAACACGGTTTGTGCTAGCTCTTTGAAACTTGACACAATAAAGCAGTTTCAAGTTCTATCTATATGGTTTGTTTGCTGTTCATGTAGCCCTAAGCAGAGACTGGCGAGAATCACTTTCATGGAAAGGGCCTGCCAAGCTTCCAAAAAACTACGAGTTTCCTGAAATCTCAGCACACACTTTTGCACCCAATCTTGATGAAACTTTCAGGTAATGATCAGTACACCAATCCCACTTGGCTCGCCAAATTTCGTCCTTCTAGGTGAAACCGTTCGTTGGCAGTAACCGGTTTCATTTTGAGGTTTCACTCTGTTTTCTCCTATAGGGATACATGTATTTGGAACACTAAATCAAACACGGTTTGTGCTAGCTCTTTGAAACTTGACACCATAAAGCAGTTTCAAGTTCTATCTCTATGGTTTGTTAGCTGTTGATGTAGCCCTAAGCAGAAACTGGCAAAAATCAGTTTCATGGAAAGGGCCTGCCAAGCTTCCAAAAAACTACGAGTTGCCTGAAATCTCAGCACACACTTTTTCACCCAATCTTGATGAAACTTTCAGGTAATGATCAGTACACCAATCCCACTTGGCTCGCCAAATTTCGTTCTTCTAAGTGAAACCGTTCGTTGGCAGTAACCGGTTTCATTTTGAGGTTTCACTCTGTTTTCTCCTATAGGGATACATGTATTTGGAACTCTAAATCAAACACGGTTTGTGCTAGCTCTTTGAAACTTGACACCATAAAGCAGTTTCAAGTTCTATCTCTATGGTTTGTTTGCTGTTGATGTAGCCCTAAGCAGAGACTGGCGAGAATCACTTTCATGGAAAGGGCCTGCCAAGCTTCCAAAAAACTACGATTTGCCTAAATCTCAGCACACCCTTTTTCACCCAATCTTGATGAAACTTTCAGGTAATGATCAGTACACCAATCCCACTTGGCTCGCCAAATTTCGTTCTTCTAGGTGAAACCGTTCGTTGGCAGTAACCGGTTTCATTTTGAGGTTTCACTCTGTTTTCTCCTATAGGGATACATGTATTTGGAACTCTAAATCAAACACGGTTTGTGCTAGCTCTTTGAAACTTGACACCATAAAGCAGTTTCAAGTTCTATCTCTATGGTTTGTTTGCTGTTGATGTAGCCCTAAGCAGAGACTGGCGAGAATCACTTTCATGGAAAGGGCCTGCCAAGCTTCCAAAAAACTACGAGTTGCCTGAAATCTCAGCACACAATTTTTCATTCAATCTTGATGAAACTTTCAGGTAATGATCAGTACACCAATCCCACTTGGCTCGCCAAATTTCGTTCTTCTAGGTGAAACCGTTCATTCGCAGTAACCGGTTTCATTTTGAGGTTTCACTCTGTTTTCTCCTATAGGGATACATGTATTTGGAACTCTAAATCAAACACGGTTTGTGCTAGCTCTTTGAAACTTGACACCATAAAGCAGTTTCAAGTTCTATCTCTATGGTTTGTTTGCTCTTGATGTAGCCCTAAGCAGAGACTGGCGAGAATCACTTTCATGGAAAGGGCCTGCCAAGCTTCCAAAAAACTACGAGTTGCCTGAAATCTCAGCACACACTTTTTCACCCAATCTTGATGAAACTTTCAGGTAATGATCAGTACACCAATCCCACTTGGCTCGCCAAATTTCGTTCTTCTAAGTGAAACCGTTCGTTGGCAGTAACTGGTTTCATTTTGAGGTTTCACTCTGTTTTCTCCTATTGGGATACATGTATTTGGAACTCTAAATCAAACACGGTTTGTGCTAGCTCTTTGAAACTTGTCACCATAAAGCAGTTTCAAGTTCTATCTCTATGGTTTGTTTGCTGTTGATGTAGCCCTAAGCAGAGACTGGCGAGAATCACTTTCATGGAAAGGGCCTGCCAAGCTTCCAAAAAACTACGATTTGCCTAAATCTCAGCACACCCTTTTTCACCCAATCTTGATGAAACTTTCAGGTAATGATCAGTACACCAATCCCACTTGGCTCGCCAAATTTCGTTCTTCTAGGTGAAACCGTTCGTTGGCAGTAACCGGTTTCATTTTGAGGTTTCACTCTGTTTTCTCCTATAGGGATACATGTATTTGGAACTCTAAATCAAACACGGTTTGTGCTAGCTCTTTGAAACTTGACATCATAAAGCAGTTTCAAGTTCTATCTCTATGGTTTGTTTGCTGTTGATGTAGCCCTAAGCAGAGACTGGCGAGAATCACTTTCATGGAAAGGGCCTGCAAAGCTTCCAAAAAACTACGAGTTGCCTGAAATCTCAGCACACACTTTTTCACCCAATCTTGATGAAACTTTCAGGTGCCTGAAATCTCAGCACACACTTTTTCACCCAATCTTGATGAAACTTTCAGGTAATGATCTGTACTCCAATCCCACTTGGCTCGCCAAATTTCGTTCTTCAAGGTGAAACTGTTCGTTGGCAGTAACCGGTTTCATTTTGAGGTTTCAGTCTGTTTTCTCCTATAGGGATACATGTATTTGGAACTCTAAATCAAACACGGTTTGTGCTAGCTCTTTGAAACTTGACACCATAAAGCAGTTTCAAGTTCTATCTCTATGGTTTGTTTGCTCTTGATGTAGCCCTAAGCAGAGACTGGCGAGAATCACTTTCATGGAAAGGGCCTGCCAAGCTTCCAAAAAACTACGAGTTGCCTGAAATCTCAGCACACACTTTTTCACCCAATCTTGGATGAAACTTTCAGGTAATGATCAGTACACCAATCCCACTTGGCTCGCCAAATTTCGTTCTTCTAGGTGAAACCGTTCGTTGGCAGTAACCGGTTTCATTTTGAGGTTTCACTCTGTTTTCTCCTATAGGGATACATGTATGTGGAACTCTAAATCCAACACGGTTTGTGCTAGCTCTTTGAAACTTGACACCATAAAGCAGTTTCAAGTTCTATCTCTATGGTTTGTTTGCTGTTGATGTAGCCCTAAGCAGAGACTGGCGAGAATCACTTTCTTGGAAAGGGCCTGCCAAGCTTCCAAAAAACTACGAGTTGCCTGAAATCTCAGCACACACTTTTTCACCCAATCTTGATGAAACTTTCAGGTAATGATCAGTACACCAATCCCACTTGGCTCGCCAAATTTCGTTCTTCTAGGTGATACCGTTCCTTTGCAGTAACCGGTTTCATTTTGAGGTTTCACTCTGTTTTCTCCTATAGGGATACATGTATTTGGAACTCTAAATCAAACACGGTTTGTGCTAGCTCTTTGAAACTTGACACAATAAAGCAGTTTCAAGTTCTATCTCTATGGTTTGTTTGCTGTTGATGTAGCCCTAAGCAGAGACTGGCGAGAATCACTTTCATGGAAAGGGCCTGCAAGCTTCCAAAAAACTACGAGTTGCCTGAAATCTCAGCACACACTTTTTCACCCAATCTTGATGAAACTTTCAGGTAATGATCAGTACACCAATCCCACTTGGCTCGCCAAATTTCGTTCTTCTAGGTGAAACCGTTCGTTGGCAGTAACCGGTTTCATTTTGAGGTTTCACTCTGTTTTCTCCTATAGGGATACATGTATTTGGAACTCTAAATCAAACACGGTTTGTGCTAGCTCTTTGAAACTTGACACCATAAAGCAGTTTCAAGTTCTATCTCTATGGTTTGTTTGCTGTTGATGTAGCCCTAAGCAGAGACTGGCGAGAATCACTTTCATGGAAAGGGCCTGCCAAGCTTCCAAAAAACTACGAGTTGCCTGAAATCTCAGCACACACTTTTTAACCCATTCTTGATGAAACTTTCAGGTAATGATCAGTACACCAATCCCACTTGGCTCGCCAAATTTCGTTCTTCTAGGTGAAACCGTTCTTTGGCAGGAACCGGTTGCATTTTGAGGTTTCACTCTGTTTTCTCCTATAGGGATACATGTATTTGGAACTCTAAATCAAACACGGTTTGTGCTAGCTCTTTGAAACTTGACACCATAAAGCAGTTTCAAGTTCTATCTCTATGGTTTGTTTGCTGTTGATGTAGCCCTAAGCAGAGACTGGCGAGAATCACTTTCATGGAAAGGGCCTGCCAAGCTTCCAAAAAACTACGAGTTGCCTGAAATCTCAGCACACACTTTTTCACCCAATCTTGATGAAACTTTCAGGTAATGATCAGTTACACCAATCCCACTTGGCTCGCCCAATTTCGTTCTTCTAGGTGAAACCGTTCGTTGGCAGTAACCGGTGTCATTTTGAGGTTTCACTCTGTTTTCTCCTATAGGGATACATGTATTTGGAACTCTAAATCAAACACGGTTTGTGCTAGCTCTTTGAAACTTGACTCCATAAAGCAGTTTCAAGTTCTATCTCTATGGTTTGTTTGCTGTTGATGTAGCCCAGGCACAGACTGGCGAGAATCACTTTCATGGAAAGGGCCTGCCAAGCTTCCAAAAAACTCCGAGTTGCCTGAAATCTCAGCACACACTTTTTCACCCAATCTTGATGAAACTTTCAGGTAATGATCAGTACACCAATACCAGTTGGCTCGCCAAATTTCGTTCTTCTAGGTGAAACCGTTCGTTGGCAGTAACCGGTTACATTTTGAGGTTTCACTCTGTTTTCTCCTATAGGGATACATGTATTTGGAACTCTAAATCAAACACGGTTTGTGCTAGCTCTTTGAAACTTGACACCATAAAGCAGTTTCAAGTTCTATCTCTATGGTTTGTTTGCTGTTGATGTAGCCCTAAGCAGAGACTGGCGAGAATCACTTTCATGGAAAGGGCCTGCCAAGCTTCCAAAAAACTACGAGTTGCCTGAAATCTCAGCACACACTTTTTCACCCAATCTTGATGAAACTTTCAGGTAATGATCAGTACACCAATCCCACTTGGCTCGCCCAATTTCGTTCTTCTAGGTGAAACCGTTCGTTGGCAGTAACCGGTGTCATTTTGAGGTTTCACTCTGTTTTCTCCTATAGGGATACATGTATTTGGAACTCTAAATCAAACACGGTTTGTGCTAGCTCTTTGAAACTTGACACCATAATACAGTTTCAAGTTCTATCTCTATGGTTTGTTTGCTGTTGATGTAGCCCTAAGCAGAGACTGGCGAGAATCACTTTCATGGAAAGGGCCTGCCAAGCTTCCAAAAAACTACGAGTTGCCTGAAATCTCAGCACACACTTTTCACCCAACCTTGATGAAACTTTCAGGTAATGATCAGTACACCAATCCCACTTGGCTCGCCAAATTTCGTTCTTCTAGGTGAAACCGTTCGTTGGCAGTAACCGGTTTCATTTTGAGGTTTCACTCTGTTTTCTCCTATAGGGATACATGTATTTGGAACTCTAAATCAAACACGGTTTGTGCTAGCTCTTTGAAACTTGACACCATAAAGCAGTTTCAAGTTCTATCTCTATGGTTTGTTTGCTGTTGATGTAGCCCTAAGCAGAGACTGGCGAGAATCACTTTCATGGAAAGGGCCTGCCAAGCTTCCAAAAAACTACGATTTGCCTAAATCTCAGCACACCCTTTTTCACCCAATCTTGATGAAACTTTCAGGTAATGATCAGTACACCAATCCCACTTGGCTCGCCAAATTTCGTTCTTCTAGGTGAAACCGTTCGTTGGCAGTAACCGGTTTCATTTTGAGGTTTCACTCTGTTTTCTCCTATAGGGATACATGTATTTGGAACTCTAAATCAAACACGGTTTGTGCTAGCTCTTTGAAACTTGACACCATAAAGCAGTTTCAAGTTCTATCTCTATGGTTTGTTTGCTGTTGATGTAGCCCTAAGCAGAGACTGGCGAGAATCACTTTCATGGAAAGGGCCTGCCAAGCTTCCAAAAAACTACGAGTTGCCTGAAATCTCAGCACACACTTTTTCATTCAATCTTGATGAATCTTTCAGGTAATGATCAGTACACCAATCCCACTTGGCTCGCCAAATTTCGTTCTTCTAGGTGAAACCGTTCATTCGCAGTAACCGGTTTCATTTTGAGGTTTCACTCTGTTTTCTCCTATAGGGATACATGTATTTGGAACTCTAAATCAAACACGGTTTGTGCTAGCTCTTTGAAACTTGACACAATAAAGCAGTTTCAAGTTCTATCTATATGGTTTGTTTGCTGTTCATGTAGCCCTAAGCAGAGACTGGCGAGAATCACTTTCATGGAAAGGGCCTGCCAAGCTTCCAAAAAACTACGAGTTGCCTGAAATCTCAGCACACACTTTTTCACCCAATCTTGATGAAACTTTCAGGTAATGATCAGTACACCAATCCCACTTGGCTCGCCAAATTTCGTTCTTCTAGGTGAAACCGTTCGTTGGCAGTAACCGGTTTCATTTTGAGGTTTCACTCTGTTTTCTCCTATAGGGATACATGTATTTGGAACTCTAAATCAAACACGGTTTGTGCTAGCTCTTTGAAACTTGACACCATAAAGCAGTTTCAAGTTCTATCTCTATGGTTTGTTTGCTCTTGATGTAGCCCTAAGCAGAGACTGGCGAGAATCACTTTCATGGAAAGGGCCTGCCAAGCTTCCAAAAAACTACGAGTTGCCTGAAATCTCAGCACACACTTTTTCACCCAATCTTGATGAAACTTTCAGGTAATGATCAGTACACCAATCCCACTTGGCTCGCCAAATTTCGTTCTTCTAGGTGAAACCGTTCGTTGGCAGTAACCGGTTTCATTTTGAGGTTTCACTCTGTTTTCTCCTATAGGGATACATGTATGTGGAACTCTAAATCAAACACGGTTTGTGCTAGCTCTTTGAAACTTGACACCATAAAGCAGTTTCAAGTTCTATCTCTATGGTTTGTTTGCTGTTGATGTAGCCCTAAGCAGAGACTGGCGAGAATCACTTTCTTGGAAAGGGCCTGCCAAGCTTCCAAAAAACTACGAGTTGCCTGAAATCTCAGCACACACTTTTTCACCCAATCTTGATGAAACTTTCAGGTTCCTGAAATCTCAGCACACACTTTTTCACCCAATCTTGATGAAACTTTCAGGTAATGATCTGTACTCCAATCCCACTTGGCTCGCCAAATTTCGTTCTTCAAGGTGAAACTGTTCGTTGGCAGTAACCGGTTTCATTTTGAGGTTTCACTCTGTTTTCTCCTATAGGGATACATGTATTTGGAACTCTAAATCAAACACGGTTTGTGCTAGCTCTTTGAAACTTGACACCATAAAGCAGTTTCAAGTTCTATCTCTATGGATTGTTTGCTGTTGATGTAGCCCTAAGCAGAGACTGGCGAGAATCACTTTCATGGAAAGGGCCTGCCAAGCTTCCAAAAAACTACGAGTTGCCTGAAATCTCAGCACACACTTTTTCACCCAACCTTGATGAAACTTTCAGGTAATGATCAGTACACCAATCCCACTTGGCTCGCCAAATTTCGTTCTTCTAGGTGAAACCGTTCGTTGGCAGTAACCGGTTTCATTTTGAGGTTTCACTCTGTTTTCTCCTATAGGGATACATGTATGTGGAACTCTAAATCAAACACGGTTTGTGCTAGCTCTTTGAAACTTGACACCATAAAGCAGTTTTAAGTTCTATCTCTATGGTTTGTTTGCTGTTGATGTAGCCCTAAGCAGAGACTGGCGAGAATCACTTTCATGGAAAGGGCCTGCCAAGCTTCCAAAAAACTACGAGTTGCCTGAAATCTCAGCACACACTTTTTCATTCAATCTTGATGAAACTTTCAGGTAATGATCAGTACACCAATCCCACTTGGCTCGCCAAATTTCGTTCTTCTAGGTGAAACCGTTCATTCGCAGTAACCGGTTTCATTTTGAGGTTTCACTCTGTTTTCTCCTATAGGGATACATGTATTTGGAACTCTAAATCAAACACGGTTTGTGCTAGCTCTTTGAAACTTGACACAATAAAGCAGTTTCAAGTTCTATCTATATGGTTTGTTTGCTGTTCATGTAGCCCTAAGCAGAGACTGGCGAGAATCACTTTCATGGAAAGGGCCTGCCAAGCTTCCAAAAAACTACGAGTTGCCTGAAATCTCAGCACACACTTTTTCACCCAATCTTGATGAAACTTTCAGGTTCCTGAAATCTCAGCACACACTTTTTCACGCAATCTTGATGAAACTTTCAGGTAATGATCTGTACTCCAATCCCACTTTGCTCGCCAAATTTCGTTCTTCAAGGTGAAACCGTTCGTTGGCAGGAACCGGTTTCATTTTGAGGTTTCACTCTGTTTTCTCCTATAGGGATACATGTATTTGGAACTCTAAATCAAACACGGTTTGTGCTAGCTCTTTGAAACTTGACACAATAAAGCAGTTTCAAGTTCTATCTCTATGGTTTCTTTGCTGTTGATGTAGCCCTAAGCAGAGACTGGCGAGAATCACTTTCATGGAAAGGGCCTGCCAAGCTGCCAAAAAACTACGAGTTGCCTGAAATCTCAGCACACACTTTTTCACCCTATCTTGATGAAACTTTCAGGTAATGATCAGTACACCAATCCCACTTGGCTCGCCAAATCTCGTTCTTCTAGGTGAAACCGTTCGTTGGCAGTAACCGGTTTCATTTTGAGGTTTCACTCTGTTTTCTCCTATAGGGATACATGTATTTGGAACTCTAAATCAAACACGGTTTGTGCTAGCTCTTTGAAACTTGACACCATAAAGCAGTTTCAAGTTCTATCTCTATGGTTTGTTTGCTGTTGATGTAGCCCTAAGCAGAGACTGGCGAGAATCACTTTCATGGAAAGGGCCTGCCAGGCTTCCAAAAACTACGAGTTGCCTGAAATCTCAGCACACACTTTTTCACCCAATCTTGATGAAACTTTCAGGTAATGATCAGTACACCAATCCCACTTGGCTCGCCAAATTTCGTTCTTCTAGGTGAATCCGGTCGTTGGCAGTAACTGGTTTGATTTTGAGGTTTCACTCTGTTTTCTCCTATAGGGATACATGTATTTGGAACTCTAAATCAAACACGGTTTGTGCTAGCTCTTTGAAACTTGACACCATAAAGCAGTTTCAAGTTCTATCTCTATGGTTTGTTTGCTGTTGATGTAGCCCTAAGCAGAGACTGGCAAGAATCACTTTCATGGAAAGGGCCTGCCAAGCTTCCAAAAAACTACGAGTTGCCTGAAATCTCAGCACACACTTTTTCACCCAATCTTGATGAAACTTTCAGGTAATGATCAGTACACCAATCCCACTTGGCTCGCCAAATTTCGTTCTTCTAGGTGAAACCGTTCGTTGGCAGTAACCGGTTTCATTTTGAGGTTTCACTCTGTTTTCTCCTAGAGGGATACATGTATTTGGAACTCTAAATCAAACACGGTTTGTGCTAGCTCTTTGAAACTTGACACCATAAAGCAGTTTCAAGTTCTATCTCTATGGTTTGTTTGCTGTTGATGTAGCCCTAAGCAGAGACTGGCGAGAATCACTTTCATGGAAAGGGCCTGCCAAGCTTCCAAAAAACTACGAGTTGCCTGAAATCTCAGCACACACTTTTTCACCCAATCTTGATGAAACTTTCTGGTAATGATCAGTACACCAATCCCACTTGGCTCGCCAAATTTCGTTCTTCTAGGTGAAACCGTTCGTTGGCAGTAACCGGTTTCATTTTGAGGTTTCACTCTGTTTTCTCCTATAGGGATACATGTATTTGGAACTCTAAATCAAACACGGTTTGTGCTAGCTCTTTGAAACTTGACACCATAAAGCAGTTTCAAGTTCTATCTCTATGGTTTGTTTGCTGTTGATGTAGCCCTAAGCAGAGACTGGCGAGAATTACTTTCATGGAAAGGGCCTGCCATGCTTCCAAAAAACTACGAGTTGCCTGAAATCTCAGCACACACTTTTTCACCCAACCTTGATGAAACTTTCAGGTAATGATCAGTACACCAATCCCACCTGGCTCGCAAATTTCGTTCTTCTAGGTGAAACCGTTCGTTGGCAGTAACTGGTTTCATTTTGAGGTTTCACTGTTTTTTCTTTTTATAGGGATACATGTATTTGGAACTCTAAATCAAACACGGTTTGTGCTAGCTGTTTGAAACTTGACACCATAAAGCAGTTTCAAGTTTTATCTCTATGTTTTGTTTGCTGATGATGTACCCCTAAGCAGAGACTGGCGAGAATCACTTTCATGGAAAGGGCCTGCCAAGCTTCCAAAAAACTACGAGTTGCCTGAAATCTCAGCACACACTTTTTCACCCAATCTTGATGAAACTTTCAGGTAATGATCAGTACACCAATCCCACTTGGCTCGCCAAATTTTGTTCTTCTAGGTGAAACCGTTCGTTGGCAGGAACCGGTTTCATTTTGAGGTTTCACTCTGTTTTCTCCTATAGGGATACATGTATTTGGAACTCTAAATCAAACACGGTTTGTGCTAGCTCTTTGAAACTTGACACAATAAAGCAGTTTCAAGTTCTATCTCTATGGTTTCTTTGCTGTTGATGTAGCCCTAAGCAGAGACTGGCGAGAATCACTTTCATGGAAAGGGCCTGCCAAGCTGCCAAAAAACTACGAGTTGCCTGAAATCTCAGCACACACTTTTTCACCCTATCTTGATGAAACTTTCAGGTAATGATCAGTACACCAATCCCACTTGGCTCGCCAAATCTCGTTCTTCTAGGTGAAACCGTTCGTTGGCAGTAACCGGTTTCATTTTGAGGTTTCACTCTGTTTTCTCCTATAGGGATACATGTATTTGGAACTCTAAATCAAACACGGTTTGTGCTAGCTCTTTGAAACTTGACACCATAAAGCAGTTTCAAGTTCTATCTCTATGGTTTGTTTGCTGTTGATGTAGCCCTAAGCAGAGACTGGCGAGAATCACTTTCATGGAAAGGGCCTGCCAGGCTTCCAAAAAACTACGAGTTGCCTGAAATCTCAGCACACACTTTTTCACCCAATCTTGATGAAACTTTCAGGTAATGATCAGTACACCAATCCCACTTGGCTCGCCAAATTTCGTTCTTCTAGGTGAATCCGGTCGTTGGCAGTAACTGGTTTGATTTTGAGGTTTCACTCTGTTTTCTCCTATAGGGATACATGTATTTGGAACTCTAAATCAAACACGGTTTGTGCTAGCTCTTTGAAACTTGACACCATAAAGCAGTTTCAAGTTCTATCTCTATGGTTTGTTTGCTGTTGATGTAGCCCTAAGCAGAGACTGGCAAGAATCACTTTCATGGAAAGGGCCTGCCAAGCTTCCAAAAAACTACGAGTTGCCTGAAATCTCAGCACACACTTTTTCACCCAATCTTGATGAAACTTTCAGGTAATGATCAGTACACCAATCCCACTTGGCTCGCCAAATTTCGTTCTTCTAGGTGAAACCGTTCGTTGGCAGTAACCGGTTTCATTTTGAGGTTTCACTCTGTTTTCTCCTAGAGGGATACATGTATTTGGAACTCTAAATCAAACACGGTTTGTGCTAGCTCTTTGAAACTTGACACCATAAAGCAGTTTCAAGTTCTATCTCTATGGTTTGTTTGCTGTTGATGTAGCCCTAAGCAGAGACTGGCGAGAATCACTTTCATGGAAAGGGCCTGCCAAGCTTCCAAAAAACTACGAGTTGCCTGAAATCTCAGCACACACTTTTTCACCCAATCTTGATGAAACTTTCTGGTAATGATCAGTACACCAATCCCACTTGGCTCGCCAAATTTCGTTCTTCTAGGTGAAACCGTTCGTTGGCAGTAACCGGTTTCATTTTGAGGTTTCACTCTGTTTTTCTCCTATAGGGATACATGTATTTGGAACTCTAAATCAAACACGGTTTGTGCTAGCTCTTTGAAACTTGACACCATAAAGCAGTTTCAAGTTCTATCTCTATGGTTTGTTTGCTGTTGATGTAGCCCTAAGCAGAGACTGGCGAGAATTACTTTCATGGAAAGGGCCTGCCATGCTTCCAAAAAACTACGAGTTGCCTGAAATCTCAGCACACACTTTTTCACCCAACCTTGATGAAACTTTCAGGTAATGATCAGTACACCAATCCCACCTGGCTCGCAAATTTCGTTCTTCTAGGTGAAACCGTTCGTTGGCAGTAACTGGTTTCATTTTGAGGTTTCACTGTTTTTTCTTTTATAGGGATACATGTATTTGGAACTCTAAATCAAACACGGTTTGTGCTAGCTGTTTGAAACTTGACACCATAAAGCAGTTTCAAGTTTTATCTCTATGTTTTGTTTGCTGATGATGTACCCCTAAGCAGAGACTGGCGAGAATCATGGAAAGGGCCTGCCAAGCTTCCAGAAACTACGAGTTGCCTGAAATCTCAGCACACACTTTTTCACCCAATCTTGATGAAACTTTCAGGTAATGATCAGTACACCAATCCCACTTGGCTTGCCAAATTTCGTTCTTCTAGGTGAAACCGTCCGTTGGCAGTAACCGGTTTCATTTTGAGGTTTCACTCTGTTTTCTCCTACAGGGATACATGTATTTGGAACTCTAAATCAAACACGGTTTGTGCTAGCTCTTTGAAACTTGACACAATAAAGCAGTTTCAAGTTCTATCTCTATGGTTTGTTTGCTGTTGATGTAGCCCTAAGCAGAGACTGGCGAGTATCACTTTCATGGAAAGGGCCTGCCAGGCTTCCAAAAAACTACAAGTTGCCTGAAATCTCAGCACACACTTTTTCACCCAATCTTGATGAAACTTTCAGGTAATGATCAGTACACCAATCCCACTTGGCTCGCCAAATTTCGTTCTTCTAGGTGAAACCAGTCGTGGGCAGTAACTGGTTTCATTTGAGGTTTCACTGTGTTTTCTCCTATAGGGATACATGTATTTGGAACTCTAAATCAAACACGGTTTGTGCTAGCTCTTTGAAACTTGACACCATAAAGCAGTTTCAAGTTCTATCTCTATGGTTTGTTTGCTGTTGATGTAGCCCTAAGCAGAGACTGGCGAGAATTACTTTCATGGAAAGGGCCTGCCAAGCTTCCAAAAAACTACGAGTTGCCTGAAATTTCAGCACACACTTTTTCACCCAACCTTGATGAAACTTTCAGGTAATGATCAGTACACCAATCCCACTTGGCTCGCAAATTTCGTTCTTCTAGGTGAAACCGTTCGTTGGCAGTAACCGGTTTCATTTTGAGGTTTCACTCTGTTTTCTCCTAGAGGGATACATGTATTTGGAACTCTAAATCAAACACGGTTTGTGCTAGCTCTTTGAAACTTGACACAATAAAGCAGGTTCAAGTTCTATCTCTATGGTTTGTTTGCTGTTGATGTAGCCCTAAGCAGAGACTGGCGAGAATCACTTTCATGGAAAGGGCCTGCCAAGCTTCCAAAAAACTACGAGTTGCCTGAATCTCAGCACACACTTTTTCACCCAATCTTGATGAAACTTTCAGGTAATGATCAGTACACCAATCCCACTTGGCTCGCCAAATTTCGTTCTTCTAGGTGAAACCGTTCGTTGGCAGTAACCGGTTTCATTTTGAGGTTTCACTCTGTTTTCTCCTATAAGGATACATGTATTTGGAACTCTAAATCAAACACGGTTTGTGCTAGCTCTTTGAAACTTGACACCATAAAGCAGTTTCAACTTCTATCTCTATGGTTTGTTTACTGTTGATGTAGCCCTAAGCAGAGACTGGCGAGAATCACTTTCATGGAAAGGGCCTGCCAAGCTTCCAAAAAACTACGAGTTGCCTGAAATCACAGCACACACTTTTTCACCCAATCTTGATGAAACTTTCAGGTAATGATCAGTACACCAATCCCACTTGGCTCGCCAAATTTCGTTCTTCTAGGTGAAACCGTTCGTTGGCAGTAACCGGTTTCATTTTGAGGTATCACTCTGTTTTCTCCTATAGGGATACATGTATTTGGAGCTCTAAATCAAACACGGTTTGTGCTAGCTCTTTGAAACTTGACACCATAAAGCAGTTTCAAGTTCTATCACTATGGTTTGTTTGCTGTTGATGTAGCCCTAAGCAGAGACTGGAAAGAATCACTTTCATGGAAAGGGCCTGCCAAGCTTCCAAAAAACTACGAGTTGCCTGAAATCTCAGCACACACTTTTTCACCCAATCTTGATGAAACTTTCAGGTAATGATCAGTACACAAGTCCCACTTGGCTCGCCAAATTTCGTTCTTCTAGGTGAAACCGTTCGTTGGCAGTAACCGGTTTCATTTTGAGGTTTCACTCTGTTTTCTCCTATAGGGATACATGTATTTGGAACTCTAAATCAAACACGGTTTGTGCTAGCTCTTTGAAACTTGACACCATAAAGCAGTTTCAAGTTCTATCTCTATGGTTTGTTTGCTGTTGATGTAGCCCTAAGCAGAGACTGGCGAGAATTACTTTCATGGAAAGGGCCTGCCATGCTTCCAAAAAACTACGAGTTGCCTGAAATCTCAGCAAACACTTTTTCACCCAACCTTGATGAAACTTTCAGGTAATGATCAGTACACCAATCCCACTTGGCTCGCAAATTTCGTTCTTCTAGGTGAAACCGTTCGTTGGCAGTAACCGGTTTCATTTTGAGGTTTCACTCTGTTTTCTCCTATAGGGATACATGTATTTGGAACTCTAAATCAAACACGGTTTGTGCTAGCTCTTTGAAACTTGACACCATAAAGCAGTTTCAAGTTCTATCTCTATGGTTTGTTTGCTGTTGATGTACCCCTAAGCAGAGACTGGCGAGAATCACTTTCATGGAAAGGGCCTGCCAAGCTTCCAAAAAACTACCTGTTGCCTGAAATCTCAGAACACACTTTTTCACCCAATCTTGATGAAACTTTCAGGTAATTTTCATGACACCAATCCCACTTGGCTCGCCAAATTTCGTTCTTCTAGGTGAAACCGTTCGTTGGCAGTAACCGGTTTCATTTTGAGGTTTCACTCTGGTTTCTCCTATAGGGATATATGTATTTGGAACTCTAAATCAAACACGGTTTGTGCTAGCTCTTTGAAACTTGACACCATAAAGCAGTTTCAAGTTCTATCTCTATGGTTTGTTTGCTGTTGATGTAGCCCTAAGCAGAGACTGGCGAGAATCACTTTCATGGAAAGGGCCTGCCAAGCTTCCAAAAAACTACGAGTTGCCTGAAATCTCAGCACACACTTTTTCACCCAATCTTGATGAAACTTTCAGGTAATGATCAGTACACAAATTGCACTTGGCTCGCCAAATTTCGTTCTTCTAGGTGAAACCGTTCGTTGGCAGTAACCGGTTTCATTTTGAGGTTTCAATCTGTTTTCTCCTATAGGGATACATGTATTTGGAACTCTAAATCAAACACGGTTTGTGCTAGCTCTTTGAAACTTGACACCATAAAGCAGTTTCAAGTTCTATCTCTATGGTTTGTTTGCTGTTGATGTAGCCCTAAGCAGAGACTGGCGAGAATCATTTATATGGAAAGGGCCTGCCAAGCTTCCAAAAAACTACGAGTTGCCTGAAATCTCAGCACACACTTTTTCACCCAATCTTGATGAAACTTTCAGGTAATGATCAGTACACCAATCCCACTTGGCTCGCCAAATTTCGTTCTTCTAGGTGAAACCGGTCGTTGGCAGTAACTGGTTTCATTTTGAGGTTTCACTCTTTTTTCTCCTATAGAAATACATGTATTTGGAACTCTAAATCAAACACGGTTTGTGCTAGCTCTTTGAAACTTGACACCATAAAGCAGTTTCAAGTTCTATCTCTATGGTTTGTTTGCTGTTGATGTAGCCCTAAGCAGAGACTGGCAAGAATCACTTTCATGGAAAGGGCCTGCCAAGCTTCCAAAAAACTACGAGTTGCCTGAAATCTCAGCACACACTTTTTCTCCCAATCTTGATGAAACTTTCAGGTAATGATCAGTACACCAATCCCACTTGGCTCGCCAAATTTCGTTCTTCTAGGTGAAACCGTTCGTTGGCAGTAACCGGTTTCATTTTGAGGTTTCACTCTGTTTTCTCCTATAGGGATACATGTATTTGGAACTCTAAATCAAACACGGTTTGTGCTAGCTCTTTCAAACTTGACACCATAAAGCAGTTTCAAGTTCTATCTCTATGGTTTGTTTGCTGTTGATGTAGCCCTAAGCAGAGACTGGCGAGAATTACTTTCATGGAAAGGGCCTGCCAAGCTTCCAAAAAATTACGAGTTGCCTGATCTCAGCACACACTTTTTCACCCAACCTTGATGCAACTTTCAGGTAATGATCAGTACACCAATCCCACTTGGCTCGCCAAATTTCGTTCTTCTAGGTGAAACCGTTCGTTGGCAGTAACCGGTTTCATTTTGAGGTTTCCCTGTGTTTTCTTTTATAGGGATACATGTATTTGGAACTCTAAATCAAACAAGGTTTGTGCTAGCTCTTTGAAACTTGAAACAATAAAGCAGTTTCAACTTCTATCTCTATGGTTTGTTTGCTGTTGATGTAGCCCTAAGCAGAGACTGGCGAGAATCACTTTCATGGAAAGGGCCTGCCAAGCTTCCAAAAAACTATGAGTTGCCTGAAATCTCAGCACACACTTTTTCACCCAATCTTGATGAAACTTTCAGGTAATGATCAGTACACCAATCCCACTTGGCTCGCCAAATTTCGTTCTTCTAGGTGAAACCGTTCGTTGGCAGTAACCGGTTTCATTTTGAGGTTTCACTCTGTTTTCTCCTATAGGGATACATGTATTTGGAACTCTAAATCAAACACGGTTTGTGCTAGCTCTTTGAAACTTGACACCATAAAGCAGTTTCAAGTTCTATCTCTATGGTTTGTTTGCTGTTTTTGTAGCCCTAAGCAGAGACTGGCGAGAATCACTTTCATGGAAAGGGCCTGCCAAGCTTCCAAAAAACTACGAGTTGCCTGAAATCTCAGCACACACTTTTTCACCCAATCTTGATGAAAATTTCAGGTAATGATCAGTACACCAATCCCACTTGGCTCGCCAAATTTCGTTCTTCTAGGTGAAACCGTTCGTTGGCAGTAACCGGTTTCATTTTGAGGTTTCACTCTATTTTCTCCTACAGGGATACATGTATTTGGAACTCTAAATCAAACACGGTTTGTGCTAGCTCTTTGAAACTTGACACCATAAAGCAGTTTCAAGTTCTATCTCTTTGGTTTGTTTGCTGTTGATGAAGCCCTAAGCAGAGACTGGCGAGAATCACTTTCATGGAAAGGGCCTGCCAAGCTTCTAAAAAACTACGAGTTGCCTGAAATCTCAGCACACACTTTTTCAACCAATCTTGATGAAACTTTCAGGTAATGATCAGTACACAAATCCCACTTGGCTCGCAAAACATCGTTCTTCTAGGTGAAACCGTTCGTTGGCAGTAACCGGTTTCATTTTGAGGTTTCAATCTGTTTTCTCCTATAGGGATACATGTATTTGGAACTCTAAATCAAACACGGTTTGTGCTAGCTCTTTGAAACTTGACACCATAAAGTAGTTTCAAGTTCTATCTCTATGGTTTGTTTGCTGTTCATGTAGCCCTAAGCAGAGACTGGCGAGAATCACTTTCATGGAAAGGGCCTGCCAAGCTTCCAAAAAACTACGAGTTGCCTGAAATCTCAGCACACACTTTTTCACCCAATCTTGATGAAACTTTCAGGTAATGATCCGTACACCAATCCCACTTGGCTCGCCAAATTTCGTTCTTCTAGGTGAAACAGTTCTTTGGCAGTAACCGGTTTCATTTTGAGGTTTCACTCTGTTTTCTCCTACAGGGATACATGTATTTGGAACTCTAAATCAAACACGGTTTGTGCTAGCTCTTTGAAACTTGACACCATAAAGCAGTTTCAAGTTCTATCTCTTTGGTTTGTTTGCTGTTGATGAAGCCCTAAGCAGAGACTGGCGAGAATCACTTTCATGGAAAGGGCCTGCCAAGCTTCTAAAAAACTACGAGTTGCCTGAAATCTCAGCACACACTTTTTCACCCAATCTTGATGAAACTTTCAGGTAATGATCAGTACACCAATCCCACTTGGCTCGAAAACTTCGTTCTTCTAGGTGAAACCGTTCGTTGGCAGTAACTGGTTTCATTTTGAGGTTTCACTCTGTTTTGTCCTATAGGGATACATGTATTGGAACTCTAAATCAAACACGGTTCGTGCTAGCTCTTTGAAACTTGACACCATAAAGCAGTTTCAAGTTCTATCTCTATGGTTTGTTTGCTGTTGATGTAGCCCTAAGCAGAGACTGGCGAGAATCACTTTCATGGAAAGGGCCTGCCAAGCTTCCAAAAAACTACGAGTTGCCTAAAATCTCAGCACACACTTTTTCACCCAACCTTGATGAAACATTCAGGTAATGATCAGTACACCAATCCCACTTGGCTCGCCAAATTTCGTTCTTCTAGGTGAAACCGTTCGTTGGCAGTAACCGGTTTCATTTTGAGGTTTCACTCTGTTTTCTCCTATAGGGATACATGCATTTGGAACTCTAAATCAAACACGGTTTGTGCTAGCTCTTTGAAACTTGACACCATAAAGCAGTTTCAAGTTCTATCTCTATGGTTTGTTTGCTGTTGATGTAGCCCTAAGCAGAGACTGGCGAGAATCACTTTCACGGAAAGGGCCTGCCAAGCTTCCAAAAAACTACGAGTTGCCTGAAATCTCAGCACACACTTTTTCACCCAATCTTGATGAAACTTTCAGGTAACGATCAGTACACCAATCCCACTTGGCTCGCCAAATCTCGTTCTTCTAGGTGAAACCGTTCGTTGGCAGTAACCGGTTTCATTTTGAGGTTTCACTCTGTTTTCTCCTATAGGAATACATGTATTTGGAACTCTAAATCAAACACGGTTTGTGCTAGCTCTTTGAAACTTGACACAATAAACCAGTTTCAAGTTCTATCTCTATGGTTTGTTTGCTGTTGATGTAGCCCTAAGCAGAGACTGGCGAGAATCACTTTCATGGAAAGGGCCTGCCAAGCTTCCAAAAAACTACGAGTTGCCTGAAATCTCAGCACACACTTTTTCACCCAATCTTGATGAAACTTTCAGGTGATGATCAGTACACCAATCCCACTTGGCTCGCCAAATCTCGTTCTTCTAGGTGAAACCGTTCGTTGGCAGTAACCGGTTTCATTTTGAGGTTTCACTCTGTTTTCTCCTAGAGGGATACATGTATTTGGAACTCTAAATCAAACACGGTTTGTGCTAGCTCTTTGAAACTTGACACAATAAAGCAGTTTCAAGTTCTATCTCTATGGTTTGTTTGCTGTTGATGTAGCCCTAAGCAGAGACTGGCGAGAATCACTTTCATGGAAAGGGCCTGCCAAGCTTCCAAAAAACTACGAGTTGCCTGAAATCTCAGCACACACTTTTTCACCCAACCTTGATGAAACTTTCAGGTAATGATCAGTACACCAATCCCACTTGGCTCAGCAAATTTCGTTCTTCTAGGTGAAACAGTTCGTTGGCAGTAACCGGTTTCATTTTGAGGTTTCACTCTGTTTTCTCCTATAGGGATGCATGTATTTGGAACTCTTAATCAAACACGGTTTGTGCTAGCTCTTTGAAACTTGACACCATAAAGCAGTTTCAAGTTCTATCTCTATGGTTTGTTTGCTGTTGATGTAGCCCTAAGCAGAGACTGGCGAGAAGCACTTTCATGGAAAGGGCCTGCCAAGCTTCCAAAATACTACGAGTTGCCTGAAATCTCAGCACACACTTTTTCAACCAACCTTGATGAAACTTTCAGGTAATGATCAGTACACCAATCCCACTTGGCTCGCCAAATTTCGTTCTTCTAGGTGAAACCGTTCGTTGGCAGTAACCGGTTTCATTTTGAGGTTTCACTCTGTTTTCTCCTATAGGGATACATGTATTTGGAACGCTAAATCAAACACGGTTTGTGCTAGCTCTTTGAAACTTGACACCATAAAGCAGTTTCAAGTTCTATCTCTATGGTTTGTTTGCTGTTGATGTAGCCCTAAGCAGAGACTGGCGAGAATCACATTCATGGAAAGGGCCTGCCAAGCTTCCAAAAAACTATGAGTTGCCTGAAATCTCAGCACACACTTTTTCACCCAATCTTGATGAAACTTTCAGGTAATGATCAGTACACCAATCCCACTTGGCTCGCCAAATTTCGTTCTTCTAGGTGAAACCGTTCGTTGGCAGTAACCGGTTTCATTTTGAGGTTTCACTCTGTTTTCTCCTATAGGGATACATGTATTTGGAACTCTAAATCAAACACGGTTTGTGCTAGCTCTTTGAAACTTGACACCATAAAGCAGTTTCAAGTTCTATCTCTATGGTTTGTTTGCTGTTTTTGTAGCCCTAAGCAGAGACTGGCGAGAATCACTTTCATGGAAAGGGCCTGCCAAGCTTCCAAAAAACTACGAGTTGCCTGAAATCTCAGCACACACTTTTTCACCCAATCTTGATGAAAATTTCAGGTAATGATCAGTACACCAATCCCACTTGGCTCGCCAAATTTCGTTCTTCTAGGTGAAACCGTTCGTTGGCAGTAACCGGTTTCATTTTGAGGTTTCACTCTATTTTCTCCTACAGGGATACATGTATTTGGAACTCTAAATCAAACACGGTTTGTGCTAGCTCTTTGAAACTTGACACCATAAAGCAGTTTCAAGTTCTATCTCTTTGGTTTGTTTGCTGTTGATGAAGCCCTAAGCAGAGACTGGCGAGAATCACTTTCATGGAAAGGGCCTGCCAAGCTTCTAAAAAACTACGAGTTGCCTGAAATCTCAGCACACACTTTTTCAACCAATCTTGATGAAACTTTCAGGTAATGATCAGTACACAAATCCCACTTGGCTCGCAAAACATCGTTCTTCTAGGTGAAACCGTTCGTTGGCAGTAACCGGTTTCATTTTGAGGTTTCAATCTGTTTTCTCCTATAGGGATACATGTATTTGGAACTCTAAATCAAACACGGTTTGTGCTAGCTCTTTGAAACTTGACACCATAAATTAGTTTCAAGTTCTATCTCTATGGTTTGTTTGCTGTTCATGTAGCCCTAAGCAGAGACTGGCGAGAATCACTTTCATGGAAAGGGCCTGCCAAGCTTCCAAAAAACTACGAGTTGCCTGAAATCTCAGCACACACTTTTTCACCCAATCTTGATGAAACTTTCAGGTAATGATCCGTACACCAATCCCACTTGGCTCGCCAAATTTCGTTCTTCTAGGTGAAACAGTTCGTTGGCAGTAACCGGTTTCATTTTGAGGTTTCACTCTGTTTTCTCCTACAGGGATACATGTATTTGGAACTCTAAATCAAACACGGTTTGTGCTAGCTCTTTGAAACTTGACACCATAAAGCAGTTTCAAGTTCTATCTCTTTGGTTTGTTTGCTGTTGATGAAGCCCTAAGCAGAGACTGGCGAGACTGGCGAGAATCACTTTCATGGAAAGGGCCTGCCAAGCTTCTAAAAAAACTACGAGTTGCCTGAAATCTCAGCACACACTTTTTCACCCAATCTTGATGAAACTTTCAGGTAATGATCAGTACACCAATCCCACTTGGCTCGAAAACTTCGTTCTTCTAGGTGAAACCGTTCGTTGGCAGTAACTGGTTTCATTTTGAGGTTTCACTCTGTTTTGTCCTATAGGGATACATGTATTGGAACTCTAAATCAAACACGGTTCGTGCTAGCTCTTTGAAACTTGACACCATAAAGCAGTTTCAAGTTCTATCTCTATGGTTTGTTTGCTGTTGATGTAGCCCTAAGCAGAGACTGGCGAGAATCACTTTCATGGAAAGGGCCTGCCAAGCTTCCAAAAAACTACGAGTTGCCTAAAATCTCAGCACACACTTTTTCACCCAACCTTGATGAAACATTCAGGTAATGATCAGTACACCAATCCCACTTGGCTCGCCAAATTTCGTTCTTCTAGGTGAAACCGTTCGTTGGCAGTAACCGGTTTCATTTTGAGGTTTCACTCTGTTTTCTCCTATAGGGATACATGCATTTGGAACTCTAAATCAAACACGGTTTGTGCTAGCTCTTTGAAACTTGACACCATAAAGCAGTTTCAAGTTCTATCTCTATGGTTTGTTTGCTGTTGATGTAGCCCTAAGCAGAGACTGGCGAGAATCACTTTCACGGAAAGGGCCTGCCAAGCTTCCAAAAAACTACGAGTTGCCTGAAATCTCAGCACACACTTTTTCACCCAATCTTGATGAAACTTTCAGGTAACGATCAGTACACCAATCCCACTTGGCTCGCCAAATCTCGTTCTTCTAGGTGAAAACCGTTCGTTGGCAGTAACCGGTTTTCATTTTGAGGTTTCACTCTGTTTTCTCCTATAGGAATACATGTATTTGGAACTCTAAATCAAACACGGTTTGTGCTAGCTCTTTGAAACTTGACACAATAAACCAGTTTCAAGTTCTATCTCTATGGTTTGTTTGCTGTTGATGTAGCCCTAAGCAGAGACTGGCGAGAATCACTTTCATGGAAAGGGCCTGCCAAGCTTCCAAAAAAACTACGAGTTGCCTGAAATCTCAGCACACACTTTTTCACCCAATCTTGATGAAACTTTCAGGTGATGATCAGTACACCAATCCCACTTGGCTCGCCAAATCTCGTTCTTCTAGGTGAAACCGTTCGTTGGCAGTAACCGGTTTCATTTTGAGGTTTCACTCTGTTTTCTCCTAGAGGGATACATGTATTTGGAACTCTAAATCAAACACGGTTTGTGCTAGCTCTTTGAAACTTGACACAATAAAGCAGTTTTCAAGTTCTATCTCTATGGTTTGTTTGCTGTTGATGTAGCCCTAAGCAGAGACTGGCGAGAATCACTTTCATGGAAAGGGCCTGCCAAGCTTCCAAAAAAACTACGAGTTGCCTGAAATCTCAGCACACACTTTTTCACCCAACCTTGATGAAACTTTCAGGTAATGATCAGTACACCAATCCCACTTGGCTCAGCAAATTTCGTTCTTCTAGGTGAAACAGTTCGTTGGCAGTAACCGGTTTCATTTTGAGGTTTCACTCTGTTTTCTCCTATAGGGATGCATGTATTTGGAACTCTTAATCAAACACGGTTTGTGCTAGCTCTTTGAAACTTGACACCATAAAGCAGTTTCAAGTTCTATCTCTATGGTTTGTTTGCTGTTGATGTAGCCCTAAGCAGAGACTGGCGAGAAGCACTTTCATGGAAAGGGCCTGCCAAGCTTCCAAAATACTACGAGTTGCCTGAAATCTCAGCACACACTTTTTCAACCAACCTTGATGAAACTTTCAGGTAATGATCAGTACACCAATCCCACTTGGCTCGCCAAATTTCGTTCTTCTAGGTGAAACCGTTCGTTGGCAGTAACCGGTTTCATTTTGAGGTTTCACTCTGTTTTCTCCTATAGGGATACATGTATTTGGAACGCTAAATCAAACACGGTTTGTGCTAGCTCTTTGAAACTTGACACCATAAAGCAGTTTCAAGTTCTATCTCTATGGTTTGTTTGCTGTTGATGTAGCCCTAAGCAGAGACTGGCGAGAATCACTTTCATGGAAAGGGCCTGCCAAGCTTCCAAAAACCTACGAGTTGCCTGAAATCTCAGCACACACTTTTTCACCCAATCTTGATGAAACTTTCAGGTAATGATCAGTACACCAATCCCACTTGGCTCGCCAAATTTCGTTCTTCTAGGTGAAACCGTTCGTTGGCAGTAACCGGTTTCATTTTGAGGTTTCACTCTGTTTTCTCCTATAGGGATACATGTATTTGGAACTCTAAATCAAACACGGTTTGTGCTAGCTCTTTGAAACTTGACACCATAAAGCAGTTTCAAGTTCTATCTCTATGGTTTGTTTGCTGTTGATGTAGCCCTAAGCAGAGACTGGCGAGAATCACATTCATGGAAAGGGCCTGCCAAGCTTCCAAAAAAACTACGAGTTGCCTGAAATCTCAGCACACACTTTTTTCACCCAACCTTCATGAAACTTTCAGGTAATGATCAGTACACCAATCCCACTTGGCTCGCCAAATTTCGTTCTTCTAGGTGAAACCATTCGTTGGCAGTAACCGGTTTCATTTTGAGGTTTCACTCTGTTTTCTCCTATAGGGATACATGTATTTGGAACTCTAAATCAAACACGGTTTGTGCTAGCTCTTTGAAACTTGACACCATAAAGCAGTTTCAAGTTCTATCTCTATGGTTTGTTTGCTGTTGATGTAGCCCTAAGCAGAGACTGGCGAGAATCACTTTCACGGAAAGGGCCTGCCAAGCTTCCAAAAAACTACGAGTTGCCTGAAATCTCAGCACACACTTTTTCACCCAATCTTGATGAAACTTTCAGGTAACGATCAGTACACCAATCCCACTTGGCTCACCAAATTTCGTTCTTCTAGATGAAACCGTTCGTTGGCAGTAACCGGTTTCATTTTGAGGTTTCACTCTGTTTTCTCCTATAGGGATACATTCTAAATCAAACACGGTTTGTGCTAGCTCTTTGAAACTTGACACAATAAAGCAGTTTCAAGTTCTATCTCTATGGTTTGTTTGCTGTTGATGTAGCCCTAAGCAGAGACTGGCGAGAATCACTTTCATGGAAAGGCCTGCCAAGCTTCCAAAAACTACGAGTTGCCTGAAATCTCAGCACACACTTTTTCACCCCAATCTTGATGAAACTTTCAGGTAATGATCAGTAACCAATCCCACTTGGCTCGCCAAATTCGTTCTTCTAGGTGAATCGTTCGTTGGCAGTAACCGGTTTCATTTTTGAGGTTTCACTCTGTTTTCTCCTATATGGATACATGTAATTGGAACGCTAAATCAAACACGGTTTGTGCTAGCTCTTTGAAACTTGACACCATAAAGCAGTTTCAAGTTCTATCTCTATGGTTTGTTTGCTGTTGATGTAGCCTAAGCAGAGACTGGCGAGAATCACTTTCATGGAAAGGGCCTGCCAAGCTTCCAAAAAACTACGAGTTGCCTGAAATCTCAGCACACACTTTTTCACCCAATCTTGATGAAACTTTCAGGTAACGATCAGTACACCAATCCACTTGGCTCGCCAAATTTCGTTCTTCTAGGTGAAACCGTTCGTTGGCAGTAACCGGTTTCATTTTGAGGTTTCACTCTGTTTTCTCCTATAGGGTTACATGTATTTGGAACTCTAAATCAAACACGGTTTGTGCTAGCTCTTTGAAACTTGACACCATAAAGCAGTTTCAAGTTCTATCTCTATGGTTTGTTTGCTGTTGATGTAGCCCTAAGCAGAGACTGGCGAGAATCACATTCATGGAAAGGGCCTGCCAAGCTTCCAAAAAACTACGAGTTGCCTGAAATCTCAGCACACACTTTTTCACCCAACCTTCATGAAACTTTCAGGTAATGATCAGTACACCAATCCCACTTGGCTCGCCAAATTTCGTTCTTCTAGGTGAAACCGTTCGTTGGCAGTAACCGGTTTCATTTTGAGGTTTCACTCTGTTTTCTCCTATAGGGATACATGTATTTGGAACTCTAAATCAAACACTGGTTTGTGCTAGCTCTTTGAAACTTGACACCATAAAGCAGTTTCAAGTTCTATCTCTATGGTTTGTTTGCTGTTGATGTAGCCCTAAGCAGAGACTGGCGAGAATCACTTTCACGGAAAGGGCCTGCCAAGCTTCCAAAAAACTACGAGTTGCCTGAAATCTCAGCACACACTTTTCACCGAATCTTGATGAAACTTTCAGGTAACGATCAGTACACCAATCCCACTTGGCTCACCAAATTTCGTTCTTCTAGATGAAACCGTTCGTTGGCAGTAACCGGTTTCATTTTGAGGTTTCACTCTGTTTTCTCCTATAGGGATACATGTATTTGGGAACTCTAAATCAAACACGGTTTGTGTTAGCTCTTTGAAACTTGACACAATAAAGCAGTTTCAAGTTCTATTCTCTATGGTTTGTTTGCTGTTGATGTAGCCCTAAGCAGAGACTGGCGAGAATCACTTTCATGGAAAGGGCCTGCCAAGCTTCCAAAAAACTACGAGTTGCCTGAAATCTCAGCACACACTTTTTCACCCAACCTTGATGAAACTTTCAGGTAATAATCAGTACACCAATTCCACTTGGCTCGCCAAATTTCGTTCTTCTAGGTGAAACCGTTCGTTGGCAGTAACCGGTTTCATTTTGAGGTTTCACTCTGTTTTCTCCTATAGGGATACATGTATTTGGAACTCTAAATCAAACACGGTTTGTGCTAGCTCTTTGAAACTTGACACCATAAAGCAGTTTCAAGTTCTATCTCTATGGTTTGTTTGCTGTTGATGTAGCCCTAAGCAGAGACTGGCGAGAATCACTTTCATGGAAAGGGCCTGCCAAGCTTCAAAAAAGTACGAGTTCCCTGAAATCTCATCACACACTTTTTTCACCCAATCTTGATGAAACTTTCAGGTAATGATCAGTACACCAATCCCACTTGGCTCGCCAAATTTCGTTCTTCTAGGTGAAACCGTTCGTTGGCAGTAACTGGTTTCATTTTGAGGTTTCACTCTGTTTTCCTATAGGGATACATGTATTTGGAACTCTAAATCAAACACGGTTTGTGCTAGCTCTTTGAAACTTGACACCATAAAGCAGTTTCAAGTTCTATCTCTAATGGTTTGTTTGCTGTTGATGTAGCCCTAAGCAGAGACTGGCGAGAATCACTTTCATGGAAAGGGCCTGCCAAGCTTCCAAAAACTTCGAGTTGCCCGAAATCTCAGCACACACTTTTTCACCCACCTTGATGAAACTTTCAGGTAATGATCAGCTACACCAATCCACTTGGCTCGCCAAATTTCCTTCTTCTAGGTGAAACCTTTCGTTGGCAGTAACGTTTCATTTTGAGGTTTCACTCTGTTTTCTCCTATAGGGATACATGTATTTGGAACTCTAAATCAAACACGGTTTGTGCTAGCTCTTTGAAACTTGACACCATAAAGCAGTTTCAAGTTCTATCTCTATGGTTTGTTTGCTGTTGATGTAGCCCTAAGCAGAGACTGGCGAGAATCACTTTCATGGAAAGGCCTGCCAAGCTTCCAAAAAACTAACGAGTTGCCTGAAATCTCAGCACACACTTTTTCACCCAACCTTGATGAAACTTTCTGGTAATGATCAGTACACCAATCCCACTTGGCTCGCCAAATTTCGTTCTTCTAGGTGAAACCGTTCGTTGGCAGTAACCTGTTTCATTTTGAGGTTTCACTCTGTTTTCTCCTATAGGGATACATGTATTTGGAACTCTAAATCAAACACGGTTTGTGCTAGCTCTTTGAAACTTGACACCATAAAGCAGTTTCAAGTTCTATCTCTATGGTTTGTTTGCTGTTGATGTAGCCCTAAGCAGAGACTGGCGAGAATCACTTTCATGGAAAGGGCCTGCCAAGCTTCCAAAAAACTACGAGTTGCCTGAAATCTCAGCACAACCTTTTTCACCCAATCTTGATGAAACTTTCAGGTAATGATCAGTACACCAATCCCACTTGGCTCGCCAAATTTCGTTCTTCTAGGTGAAACCGTTCGTTGGCAGTAACGCGGTTTCATTTTGAGGTTTCACTCTGTTTTGTCCTATAGGGATACATGTATTTGGAACTCTAAATCAAACACGGTTTGTGCTAGCTCTTTGAAACTTGACACCATAAAGCAGTTTCAAGTTCTATCTCTATGGTTTGTTTGCTGTTGATGTAGACCTAAGCAGAGACTGGCGAGAATCACTTTCATGGAAAGGGCCTGCCAAGCTTCCAAAAAACTACGAGTTGCCTAAAATCTCAGCACACACTTTTCACCCAACCTTGATGAAACATTCAGGTAATGATCAGTACACCAATCCCACTTGGCTCGCCAAATTTCGTTCTTCTAGGTGAAACCGTTCGTTGGCAGTAACCGGTTTCATTTTGAGGTTTCACTCTGTTTTCTCCTATAGGGATACATGCATTTGGAACTCTAAATCAAACACGGTTTGTGCTAGCTCTTTGAAACTTGACACCATAAAGCAGTTTCAAGTTCTATCTCTATGGTTTGTTTGCTGTTGATGTAGCCTAAGCAGAGACTGGCGAGAATCACTTTCACGGAAAGGGCCTGCCAAGCTTCCAAAAAACTACGAGTTGCCTGAAATCTCAGCACACACTTTTTCACCCAATCTTGATGAAACTTTCAGGTAACGATCAGTCACCAATCCCACTTGGCTCGCCAAATCTCGTTCTTCTAGGTGAAACCGTTCGTTTGGCAGTAACCGGTTTCATTTGAGGTTTCACTCTGTTTTCTCCTATAGGAATACATGTATTGGAACTCTAAATCAAACACGGTTTGTTGCTAGCTCTTTGAAACTTGACACAATAAACCAGTTTCAAGTTCTATCTCTATGGTTTGTTTGCTGTTGATGTAGCCCTAAGCAGAGACTGGCGAGAATCACTTTCATGGAAAGGGCCTGCCAAGCTTCCAAAAACTACGAGTTGCCTGAAATCTCAGCACACACTTTTTCACCCAATCTTGATGAAACTTTCAGGTGATGATCAGTACACCAATCCCACTTGGCTCGCCAAATCTCGTTCTTCTAGGTGAAACCGTTCGTTGGCAGTAACCGGTTTCATTTTGAGGTTTCACTCTGTTTTCTCCTATAGGGATACATGTATTTGGAACTCTAAATCAAACACGGTTTGTGCTAGCTCTTTGAAACTTGACACAATAAAGCAGTTTCAAGTTCTATCTCTATGGTTTGTTTGCTGTTGATGTAGCCCTAAGCAGAGACTGGCGAGAATCACTTTCATGGAAAGGGCCTGCCAAGCTTCCAAAAAACTACGAGTTGCCTGAAATCTCAGCACACACTTTTTCACCCAATCTTGATGAAACTTTCAGGTAATGATCAATACACCAATCCCACTTGGCTCGCCAAATTTCGTTCTTCTAGGTGAAATCGTTCGTTGGCAGTAACCGGTTTCATTTTGAGGTTTCACTCTGTTTTCTCCTATAGGGATACATGTATTTGGAACTCTAAATCAAACACGGTTTGTGCTAGCTCTTTGAAACTTGACACCATAAAGCAGTTTCAAGTTCTATCTCTATGGTTTGTTTGCTGTTGATATAGCCCTAAGCAGAGACTGGCGAGAATCACTTTCATGGAAAGGGCCTGCCATGCTTTTAAAAAACTACGAGTTGCCTGAAATCTCAGCACACACTTTTTCACCCAATCTTGATGAAACTTTCAGGTAGAGATCAGTACACCAATCCCACTTGGCTCGCCAAATTTCGTTCTTCTAGGTGAAACCGTTCGTTGTCAGTAACCGGTTTCATTTTGAGGTTTCACTCTGTTTTCTCCTATAGGGATACAATGTATTTGGAACTCTAAATCAAAACACGGTTGTGCTAGCTCTTTGAAACTTGACACCATAAAGCAGTTTCAAGTTCTATCTCTATGGTTTGTTTGCTGTTGATGTAGCCTAAGCAGAGAATGGCGAGAATCACTTTAATGGAAAGGGCCTGCCAAGCTTCCAAAAAATTACGAGTTGCCTGAAATCTCAGCACACACTTTTTCACCCAATCTTGATGAAACTTTCAGGTAATGATCAGTACACCAATCCCACTTGGCTCGCCAAATTTCGTTCTTCTAGGTGAAACCGTTCGTTGGCAGTTGACCGGTTTCATTTTGAGGTTTCACTCTGTTTTCTCCTATAGGGATACATGTATTTGGAACTCTAAATCAAACACGGTTTGTGCTAGCTCTTTGAAACTTGACACCATAAAGCAGTTTCAAGTTCTATCTCTATGGTTTGTTTGCTGTTGATGTAGCCCTAAGCAGAGACTGGCGAGAATCACTTTCATGGAAAGGGCCTGCCAAGCTTCCAAAAAAACTACGAGTTGCCTGAAATCTCAGCACACACTTTTTCACCAAACCTTGATGAAACATTCAGGTAATGATCAGTACAGCAATCCCACTTGGCTCGCCAAATTTCGTTCTTCTAGGTGAAACCGTTCGTTGGCAGTAACCGGTTTCATCTTGAGGTTTCACTCTGTTTTCTTCCTATAGGGATACATGTATTTGGAACTCTAAATCAAACACGGTTTGTGCTAGCTCTTTGAAACTTGACACCATAAAGCAGTTTCAAGTTCTATCTCTATGGTTTGTTTGCTGTTCATGTAGCCCTAAGCAGAGACTGGCGAGAATCTCTTTCATGGAAAGGGCCTGCCAAGCTTCCAAAAAAGTACGAGTTCCCTGAAATCTCAGCACACACTTTTTCACCCAATCTTGATGAAACTTTCAGGTAATGATCAGTACACCAATCCCACTTGGGCTCGCCAAATCTCGTTCTTCTAGGTGAAACCGTTCGTTGGCAGTAACCGGTTTCATTTTGAGGTTTCACTCTGTTTTCTCCTATAGGGATACATGTATTTGGAACTCTAAATCAAACACGGTTTGTGCTAGCTCTTTGAAACTTGACACCATAAAGCAGTTTCAAGTTCTATCTCTATGGTTTGTTTGCTGTTGATGTAGCCCTAAGCAGAGACTGGCGAGAATCACTTTCATGGAAAGGGCCTGCCATGCTTTTAAAAAACTACGAGTTGCCTGAAATCTCAGCACACACTTTTTCACCCAATCTTGATGAAACTTTCAGGTAGAGATCAGTACACCAATCCCACTTGGCTCGCCAAATTTCGTTCTTCTAGGTGAAACCGTTCGTTGTCAGTAACCGGTTTCATTTTGAGGTTTCACTCTGTTTTCTCCTATAGGGATACATGTATTTGGAACTCTAAATCAAACACGGTTTGTGCTAGCTCTTTGAAAGTTGACACCATAAAGCAGTTTCAAGTTCTATCTCTATGGTTTGTTTGCTGTTGATGTAGCCCTAAGCAGAGAATGGCGAGAATCACTTTAATGGAAAGGGCCTGCAAGCTTCGAAAAAATTACGAGTTCCCTGAAATCTCAGCACACACTTTTTCACCCAATCTTGATGAAACTTTGAGGTAATGATCAGTACACCAATCCCACTTGGCTCCCAAATTTCGTTCTTCTAAGGGAAACCGTTCGTTGGCAGTGACCGGTTTCATTTTGAGGTTTCACTCTGTTTTCCCTATAGGGATACATGTATTTGGAACTCTAAATCAAACACGGTTTTGTGCTAGCTCTTTGAAACTTGACACCATAAAGCAGTTTCAAGTTCTACTCTATGGTTTGTTTGCTGTTGATGTAGCCCTAAGCAGAGACTGGCGAGAATCACTTTCATGGAAAGGGCCTGCCAAGCTTCCAAAAAACTACGAGTTGCTTGAAATCTCAGCACACACTTTTTCACCCAACCTTGATGAAACATTCAGGTAATGATCAGTACAGCAATCCCACTTGGCTCGCCAAATTTCGTTCTTCTAGGTGAAACCGTTCGTTGGCAGTAACCGGTTTCATTTTGAGGTTTCACTCTGTTTTCTCCTATAGGGATACATGTATTTGGAACTCTAAATCAAACACGGTTTGTGCTAGCTCTTTGAAACTGACACCATAAAGCAGTTTCAAGTTCTATCTCTATGGTTTGTTTGCTATTGATGTAGCCATAAGCAGAGACTGGCGAGAATCACTTTCATGGAAAGGGCCTGCCAAGCTTCCAAAAACTACGAGTTGCCTGAAATCTCAGCACACACTTTTTCACCCAATCTTGATGAAACTTTCAGGTAATGATCAGTACACCAATCCCACTTGGCTCGCCAAATCTCGTTCTTTTAGGTGAAACCGTTCGTTGGCAGTAACCGGTTTCATTTTGAGGTTTCACTCTGTTTTCTCCTATAGTTATACATGTATTTGGAACTCTAAATCAAACACGGTTTGTGCTAGCTCTTTGAAACTTGACACAATAAAGCAGTTTCAAGTTCTATCTCTATGGTTTGTTTGCTGTTGATGTAGCCCTAAGCAGAGACTGGCGAGAATCACTTTCATGGAAAGGGCCTGCCAAGCTTCCAAAAAACTACGAGTTGCCTGAAATCTCAGCACACACTTTTTCACCCAATCTTGATGAAACTTTCAGTAATGATCAGTACACCAATCCCACTTGGCTCGCCAAATCTCGTTCTTCTAGGTGAAACCGGTTCGTTGTCAGTAACCGGTTTCATTTTGAGGGTTTCACTCTGTTTTCTCCTATAGAAATACATGTATTTGGAACTCTAAATCAAACACGGTTTGTGCTAGCTCTTTGAAACTTGACACATAAAGCAGTTTCAAGTTCTATCTCTATGGTTTGTTTGCTGTTGATGTAGCCCTAAGCAGAGACTGGCGAGAATCACTTTCATGGAAAGGGCCTGCCAAGCTTCCAAAAAACTACGAGTTGCCTGAAATCTCAGCACACTTTTTCACCCAATCTTGATGAAACTTTCAGGTAATGATCAGTACACCAATCCCACTTGGCTCGCCTAATTTTATTCTTCTAGGTGAAAACCGTTCGTTGGCAGTAACCGGTTTCATTTTGAGGTTTCACTCTGTTTTCTCCTATAGGGATACATGTATTTGGAACGCTAAATCAAACACGGTTTGTGCTAGCTCTTTGAAACTTGACACCATAAAGCAGTTTCAAGTTCTATCTCTATGGTTTGTTTGCTGTTGATGTAGCCCTAAGCAGAGACTGGCGAGAATCACTTTCATGGAAAGGGCCTGCCAAGCTTCCAAAAAACTACGAGTTGCCTGAAATCTCAGCACACACTTTTTCACCCAACCTTGATGAAACTTTCAGGTATAATCAGTACACCAATTCCACTTGGCTCGCCAAATTTCGTTCTTCTAGGTGAAACCGTTCGTTGGCAGTAACCGGTTTCAATTTGAGGTTTCACTCTGTTTTCTCCTATAGGGATACATGTATTTGGAACTCTAAATCAAACACTGGTTTGTGCTAGCTCTTTGAAACTCTGACACCATCAAAGCAGTTTCAAGTTCTATCTCTATGGTTTGTTTGCTGTTGATGTAGCCCTAACGCCGACTGGCGAGAATCACATTCATGGAAAGGGCCTGCCAAGCTTCCAAAAAACTACGAGTTGCCTGAAATCTCAGCACACACTTTTTCACCCAACCTTGATGAAACTTTCAGGTAATGATCAGTACACCAATCCCACTTGGCTCGCCAAATTTCGTTCTTCTAGGTGAAACCGTTCGTTGGCAGTAACCGGTTTCATTTTGAGGTTTCACTCTGTTTTCTCCTAGAGGGATACATGTATTTGGAACTCTAAATCAAACACGGTTTGTGCTAGCTCTTTGAAACTTGACACCATAAAGCAGTTTCAAGTTCTATCTCTATGGTTTGTTTGCTGTTGATGTAGCCCTAAGCAGAGACTGGCGAGAATCACTTTCACGGAAAGGGCCTGCCAAGCTTCCAAAAAAACTACGAGTTGCCTGAAATCTCAGCACACACTTTTTCACCCAATCTTGATGAAACTTTCAGGTAACGATCAGTACACCAATCCCACTTGGCTCACCAAATTTCGTTCTTCTAGATGAAACCGTTCGTTGGCAGTAACCGGTTTCATTTTGAGGTTTCACTCTGTTTTCTCCTATAGGGATACATGTATTTGGAACTCTAAATCAAACACGGTTTTGTGCTAGCTCTTTGAAACTTGACACCATAAAGCAGTTTCAAGTTCTATCTCCTTGGTTTGTCTGCTGTTGATGTAGCCCTAAGCAGAGACTGGCGAGAATCACTTTCATGGAAAGGGCCTGCCAAGCTTCCAAAAAACTACGAGTTGCCTGAAATCTCAGCACACACTTTTTCACCCAATCTTGATGAATATTTCAGGTAATGATCAGTACACCAATCCCACTTGGCTCACCAAATTTCGTTCTTCTAGGTGAAACCGTTCGTTGGCAGTAACCGGTTTCATTTTGAGGTTTCACTGTGTTTTCTCCTATAGGGATACATGTATTTGGAACTCTAAATCAAACACGGTTTGTGCTAGCTCTTTGAAACTTGACACCATAAAGCAGTTTCAAGTTCTATCTCTATGGTTTGTTTGCTGTTGATGTAGCCCTAAGCAGAGACTGGCGAGAATCACTTTCATGGAAAGGGCCTGCCATGCTTTTAAAAAACTACGAGTTGCCTGAAATCTCAGCACACACTTTTTCACCCAATCTTGATGAAACTTTCAGGTAGAGATCAGTACACCAATCCCACTTGGCTCGCCAAATTTCGTTCTTCTAGGTGAAACCGTTCGTTGTCAGTAACCGGTTTCATTTTGAGGTTTCACTCTGTTTTCTCCTATAGGGATACATGTATTTGGAACTCTAAATCAAACACGGTTTGTGCTAGCTCTTTGAAAGTTGACACCATAAAGCAGTTTCAAGTTCTATCTCTATGGTTTGTTTGCTGTTGATGTAGCCCTAAGCAGAGAATGGCGAGAATCACTTTAATGGAAAGGGCCTGCCAAGCTTCCAAAAAATTACGAGTTGCCTGAAATCTCAGCACACACTTTTTCACCCAATCTTGATGAAACTTTGAGGTAATGATCAGTACACCAATACCACTTGGCTCGCCAAATTCGTTCTTCTAGGTGAAACCGTTCGTTGGCAGTGACCGGTTTCATTTTGAGGTTTCACTCTGTTTTCTCCTATAGGGATACATGTATTTGGAACTCTAAATCAAACACGGTTTGTGCTAGCTCTTTGAAACTTGACACCATAAAGCAGTTTCAAGTTCTATCTCTATGGTTTGTTTGCTGTTGATGTAGCCCTAAGCAGAGACTGGCGAGAATCACTTTCATGGAAAGGGCCTGCCAAGCTTCCAAAAAAACTACGAGTTGCCTGAAATCTCAGCACACACTTTTTCACCCAACCTTGATGAAACATTCAGGTAATGATCAGTACAGCAATCCCACTTGGCTCGCCAAATTTCGTTCTTCTAGTGAAACCGTTCGTTGGCAGTAACCGGTTTCATTTTGAGGTTTCACTCTGTTTTCTCCTATAGGGATACATGTATTTGGAACTCTAAATCAAACACGGTTTGTGCTAGCTCTTTGAAACTTGACACCATAAAGCAGTTTCAAGTTCTATCTCTATGGTTTGTTTGCTATTGATGTAGCCATAAGCAGAGACTGGCGAGAATCACTTTCATGGAAAGGCCTGCCAAGCTTCCAAAAAACTACGAGTTGCCTGAAATCTCAGCACACACTTTTTCACCCAATCTTGATGAAACTTTCAGGTAATGATCAGTACACCAATCCCACTTGGCTCGCCAAATCTCGTTCTTTTAGGTGAAACCGTTCGTTGGCAGTAACCGGTTTCATTTTGAGGTTTCACTCTGTTTTCTCCTATAGTTATACATGTATTTGGAACTCTAAATCAAACACGGTTTGTGCTAGCTCTTTGAAACTTGACACAATAAAGCAGTTTCAAGTTCTATCTCTATGGTTTGTTTGCTGTTGATGTAGCCCTAAGCAGAGACTGGCGAGAATCACTTTCATGGAAAGGCCTGCCAAGCTTCAAAAAACTACGAGTTGCCTGAAATCTCAGCACACACTTTTTCACCCAATCTTGATGAAACTTTCAGGTAATGATCAGTACACCAATCCCACTTGGCTCGCCAAATCTCGTTCTTCTAGGTGAAACCGTTCGTTGTCAGTAACCGGTTTCATTTTGAGGTTTCACTCTGTTTTCTCCTATAGAAATACATGTATTTGGAACTCCAAATCAAACACGGTTTGTGCTAGCTCTTTGAAACTTGACACAATAAAGCAGTTCAAGTTCTATCTCTATGGTTTGTTTGCTGTTGATGTAGCCCTAAGCAGAGACTGGCGAGAATCACTTTCATGGAAAGGCCTGCCAAGCTTCCAAAAAACTACGAGTTGCCTGAAATCTCAGCACACACTTTTTCACCCAATCTTGATGAAACTTTCAGGTAATGATCAGTACACCAATCCCACTTGGCTCGCCTAATTTTATTCTTCTAGGTGAAACCGTTCGTTGGCAGTAACCGGTTTCATTTTGAGGTTTCACTCTGTTTTCTCCTATAGGGATACATGTATTTGGAACGCTAAATCAAACACGGTTTGTGCTAGCTCTTTGAAACTTGACACCATAAAGCAGTTTCAAGTTCTATCTCTATGGTTTGTTTGCTGTTCATGTAGCCCTAAGCAGAGACTGGCGAGAATCACTTTCATGGAAAGGGCCTGCCAAGCTTCCAAAAAACTACGAGTTGCCTGAAATCTCAGCACACACTTTTTCACCCAATCTTGATGAAACTTTCAGGTAATGATCAGTACACCAATCCCACTTGGCTCGCCAAATTTCGTTCTTCTAGGTGAAACCGTTTGTTGGCAGTAACCGGTTTCATTTTGAGGTTTCACTCTGTTTTCTCCTATAGGGATACATGTATTTGGAACTCTAAATCAAACACGGTTTGTGCTAGCTCTTTGAAACTTGACACCATAAAGCAGTTTCAAGTTCTATCTCTATGGTTTTTTTGCTGTTGATGTAGCCCTAAGCAGAGACTGGCGAGAATCACATTCATGGAAAGGGCCTGCCAAGCTTCCAAAAAACTACGAGTTGCCTGAAATCTCAGCACACACTTTTCACCCAACCTTGATGAAACTTTCAGGTAATGATCAGTACACCAATCCCACTTGGCTCGCCAAATTTCGTTCTTCTAGGTGAAACCGTTCGTTGGCAGTAACCGGTTTTCATTTTTGAGGTTTCACTCTGTTTTCTCCTAGAGGGATACATGTATTTGGAACTCTAAATCAAACACGGTTTGTGCTAGCTCTTTGAAACTTGACACCATAAAGCAGTTTCAAGTTCTATCTCTATGGTTTGTTTGCTGTTGATGTAGCCCTAAGCAGAGACTGGCGAGAATCACTTTCACGGAAAGGGCCTGCCAAGCTTCCAAAAAACTACGAGTTGCCTGAAATCTCAGCACACACTTTTTCACCCAATCTTGATGAAACTTTCAGGTAACGATCAGTACACCAATCCCACTTGGCTCACCAAATTTCGTTCTTCTAGATGAAACCGTTCGTTGGCAGTAACCGGTTTCATTTTGAGGTTTCACTCTGTTTTCTCCTATAGGGATACATGTATTTGGAACTCTAAATCAAACACGGTTTGTGCTAGCTCTTTGAAACTTGACACCATAAAGCAGTTTCAAGTTCTATCTCCTTGGTTTGTCTGCTGTTGATGTAGCCCTAAGCAGAGACTGGCGAGAATCACTTTCATGGAAAGGGCCTGCCAAGCTTCCAAAAACTACGAGTTGCCTGAAATCTCAGCACACACTTTTTCACCCAATCTTGATGAATATTTCAGGTAATGATCAGTACACCAATCCCACTTGGCTCACCAAATTTCGTTCTTCTAGGTGAAACCGTTCGTTGGCAGTAACCGGTTTCATTTTGAGGTTTCACTGTGTTTTCTCCTATAGGGATACATGTATTTGGAACTCTAAATCAAACACGGTTTGTGCTAGCTCTTTGAAACTTGACACCATAAAGCAGTTTCAAGTTCTATCTCTATGGTTTGTTTGCTGTTGATGTAGCCCTAAGCAGAGACTGGCGAGAATCACTTTCATGGAAAGGGCCTGCCAAGCTTCCAAAAAACTACGAGTTGCCTGAAATCTCAGCACACACTTTTTCACCCAACCTTGATGAAACTTTCAGGTAATAATCAGTACACCAATTCCACTTGGCTCGCCAAATTTCGTTCTTCTAGGTGAAACCGTTCGTTGGCAGTAACCGGTTTCATTTTGAGGTTTCACTCTGTTTTCTCCTATAGTTATACATGTATTTGGAACTCTAAATCAAACACGGTTTGTGCTAGCTCTTTGAAACTTGACACAATAAAGCAGTTTCAAGTTCTATCTCTATGGTTTGTTTGCTGTTGATGTAGCCCTAAGCAGAGACTGGCGAGAATCACTTTCATGGAAAGGGCCTGCCAAGCTTCCAAAAAACTACGAGTTGCCTGAAATCTCAGCACACACTTTTTCACCCAATCTTGATGAAACTTTCAGGTAATGATCAGTACACCAATCCCACTTGGCTCGCCAAATCTCGTTCTTCTAGGTGAAACCGTTCGTTGTCAGTAACCGGTTTCATTTTGAGGTTTCACTCTGTTTTCTCCTATAGAAATACATGTATTTGGAACTCCAAATCAAACACGGTTTGTGCTAGCTCTTTGAAACTTGACACAATAAAGCAGTTTCAAGTTCTATCTCTATGGTTTGTTTGCTGTTGATGTAGCCCTAAGCAGAGACTGGCGAGAATCACTTTCATGGAAAGGGCCTGCCAAGCTTCCAAAAACTACGAGTTGCCTGAAATCTCAGCACACACTTTTTCACCCAATCTTGATGAAACTTTCAGGTAATGATCAGTACACCAATCCCACTTGGCTCGCCTAATTTTATTCTTCTAGGTGAAACCGTTCGTTGGCAGTAACCGGTTTCATTTTGAGGTTTCACTCTGTTTTCTCCTATAGGGATACATGTATTTGGAACGCTAAATCAAACACGGTTTGTGCTAGCTCTTTGAAACTTGACACCATAAAGCAGTTTCAAGTTCTATCTCTATGGTTTGTTTGCTGTTCATGTAGCCCTAAGCAGAGACTGGCGAGAATCACTTTCATGGAAAGGGCCTGCCAAGCTTCCAAAAAACTACGAGTTGCCTGAAATCTCAGCACACACTTTTTCACCCAATCTTGATGAAACTTTCAGGTAATGATCATTACACCAATCCCACTTGGCTCGCCAAATTTCGTTCTTCTAGGTGAAACCGTTTGTTGGCAGTAACCGGTTTCATTTTGAGGTTCACTCTGTTTTCTCCTATAGGGATACATGTATTTGGAACTCTAAATCAAACACGGTTTGTGCTAGCTCTTTGAAACTTGACACCATAAAGCAGTTTCAAGTTCTATCTCTATGGTTTTTTTGCTGTTGATGTAGCCCTAAGCAGAGACTGGCGAGAATCACATTCATGGAAAGGGCCTGCCAAGCTTCCAAAAAACTACGAGTTGCCTGAAATCTCAGCACACACTTTTTCACCCAACCTTGATGAAACTTTCAGGTAATGATCAGTACACCAATCCCACTTGGCTCGCCAAATTTCGTTCTTCTAGGTGAAACCGTTCGTTGGCAGTAACCGGTTTCATTTTGAGGTTTCACTCTGTTTTCTCCTAGAGGGATACATGTATTTGGAACTCTAAATCAAACACGGTTTGTGCTAGCTCTTTGAAACTTGACACCATAAAGCAGTTTCAAGTTCTATCTCTATGGTTTGTTTGCTGTTGATGTAGCCCTAAGCAGAGACTGGCGAGAATCACTTTCACGGAAAGGGCCTGCCAAGCTTCCAAAAAACTACGAGTTGCCTGAAATCTCAGCACACACTTTTTCACCCAATCTTGATGAAACTTTCAGGTAACGATCAGTACACCAATCCCACTTGGCTCACCAAATTTCGTTCTTCTAGATGAAACCGTTCGTTGGCAGTAACCGGTTTCATTTTGAGGTTTCACTCTGTTTTCTCCTATAGGGATACATGTATTTGGAACTCTAAATCAAACACGGTTTGTGCTAGCTCTTTGAAACTTGACACCATAAAGCAGTTTCAAGTTCTATCTCCTTGGTTTGTCTGCTGTTGATGTAGCCCTAAGCAGAGACTGGCGAGAATCACTTTCATGGAAAGGGCCTGCCAAGCTTCCAAAAAACTACGAGTTGCCTGAAATCTCAGCACACACTTTTTTCACCCAATCTTGATGAATATTTCAGGTAATGATCAGTACACCAATCCCACTTGGCTCACCAAATTTCGTTCTTCTAGGTGAAACCGTTCGTTGGCAGTAACCGGTTTCATTTTGAGGTTTCACTGTGTTTTCTCCTATAGGGATACATGTATTTGGAACTCTAAATCAAACACGGTTTGTGCTAGCTCTTTGAAACTTGACACCATAAAGCAGTTTCAAGTTCTATCTCTATGGTTTGTTTGCTGTTGATGTAGCCCTAAGCAGAGACTGGCGAGAATCACTTTCATGGAAAAGGGCCTGCCAAGCTTCCAAAAAACTACGAGTTGCCTGAAATCTCAGCACACACTTTTTCACCCAACCTTGATGAAACTTTCAGGTAATAATCAGTACACCAATTCCACTTGGCTCGCCAAATTTCGTTCTTCTAGGTGAAACCGTTCGTTGGCAGTAACCGGTTTCATTTTGAGGTTTCACTCTGTTTTCTCCTATAGGGATACATGTAGTTGGAACTCTAAATCAAACACGGTTTGTGCTAGCTCTTTGAAACTTGACACCATAAAGCAGTTTCAAGTTCTATCTCTATGGTTTGTTTGCTGTTGATGTAGCCCTAAGCAGAGACTGGCGAGAATCACTTTCATGGAAAGGGCCTGCCAAGCTTCCAAAAAAGTACGAGTTCCCTGAAATCTCAGCACACACTTTTTCACCCAATCTTGATGAAACTTTCAGGTAATGATCAGTACACCAATCCCACTTGGCTCGCCAAATTTCGTTCTTCTAGGTGAAACCGTTCGTTGGCAGTAACCGGTTTCATTTTGAGGTTTCACTCTGTTTTCTCCTAGAGGGATACATGTATTTGGAACTCTAAATCAAACACGGTTTGTGCTAGCTCTTTGAAACTTGACACCATAAAGCAGTTTCAAGTTCTATCTCTATGGTTTGTTTGCTGTTGATGTAGCCCTAAGCAGAGACTGGCGAGAATCACTTTCATGGAAAGGGCCTGCCAAGCTTCCAAAAACTTCGAGTTGCCCGAAATCTCAGCACACACTTTTTCACCCAACCTTGATGAAACTTTCAGGTAATGATCAGTACACCAATCCCACTTGGCTCGCCAAATTTCCTTTTTCTAGGTGAAACCTTTCGTTGGCAGTAACCGGTTTCATTTTGAGGTTTCACTCTGTTTTCTCCTATAGGGATACATGTATTTGGAACTCTAAATCAAACACGGTTTGTGCTAGCTCTTTGAAACTTGACACCATAAAGCAGTTTCAAGTTCTATCTCTATGGTTTGTTTGCTGTTGATGTAGCCCTAAGCAGAGACTGGCGAGAATCACTTTCATGGAAAGGGCCTGCCAAGCTTCCAAAAAACTACGAGTTGCCTGAAATCTCAGCACACACTTTTTCACCCAACCTTGATGAAACTTTCTGGTAATGATCAGTACACCAATCCCACTTGGCTCGCCAAATTTCGTTCTTCTAGGTGAAACCGTTCGTTGGCAGTAACCGGTTTCATTTTGAGGTTTCACTCTGTTTTCTCCTAGAGGGATACATGTATTTGGAACTCTAAATCAAACACGGTTGTGCTAGCTCTTTGAAACTTGACACCATAAAGCAGTTTCAAGTTCTATCTCTATGGTTTGTTTGCTGTTGATGTAGCCCTAAGCAGAGACTGGCGAGAATCACTTTCATGGAAAGGGCCTGCCAAGCTTCCAAAAAACTACGAGTTGCCTGAAATTTCAGCACACACTTTTTCACCCAACCTTGATGAAACTTTCAGGTAATGATCAGTACACCAATCCCACTTGGCTCGCCAAATTTCGTTCTTCTAGGTGAAACCGTTCGTTGGCAGTAACCGGTTTCATTTTGAGGTTTCACTCTGTTTTCTCCTATAGGTATACATGTATTTGGAACTCTAAATCAAACACGGT